>NC_142539.1:5508333-5674166 GCF_056151865.1 Erythranthe guttata | reverse complement strand
CAACGGGGTGGTGGGAGGTTGTGGGCTGGGGTTTGAGCGATAGGTCTCGTTGTCGGAGTTGGGTCCTGGGTTGCTTTGGTAGAATTGATTAGGGAAATTCCGACGGCGGAAGGAGTGGGAATTGGAGGCGGCGCAGGGGAGGAATTTGGGCTAAGCAAGATGGGAACAATAATAATTTTTTTTACAGAAGTTGAGAATTAGAGAGAGAGAAAGAGATTTGGCAGATTAAAAAAATGAAAAATGAAAAGGAGAGATAAAAAAGAAAAAGGAAAAATTAAACTTTTAGTCAAGATGCGAGTGAATAGACAAATTTAACCCTATCAATTTCACATGTGGCGCGCGTGCACAGATTTCCGGTGAATTTTGCCGGAATATACCACTTTTTGGGCACCGTGCAACAAAAACTCGAGTTTAGGTAAAAACGTGCAAAAAAAAATTGTTTGGGGGGCAAAGCGCAAAATGGGTCATAGTTTAGGGGGCAAACTGCATTTTACTCTAAAACTGGGGACTGAAATGCACCTTTCGTAAGTATTAATTACAAATTGACCCCAGGCCGAAATCAGGAATAACCAAAATATGGGATCAAATTGAAATTTACAGAAACCACTGGGGGTTTAATTTGTAATTTTCCAAAAGGTTCATCATTAAACCCAATTGGCTTCTTCTTTACAGACCCGCCATCATCACCTTTTACCAAAACCACCGTGGGCCACCGCATCACCCACAAAACACCACCAACGGAATAATTGGCACAGCGGAATCCACCACCGGCGAATCGTGTGATCAAACATCGCGAACGACGAAGCCACACGAGTCGAAGATGAAAGAACGATTGTCTGAAATTGAGATATGGTGGTGGAAACCTTACGAACGGCCACCGGCAAAACCGTAAGCCTTAATTGCCGCCCTTGTATTGATGACTGATATTTATTGCAGCGGTGGTGCCGAAGAATGGCTCGGCCGGAAAACCAAATCAGCCGCCATTGATTTACCATTGCGAATTGGAATTTCAGATTTTGCGGTAAAACTTAATTCTTCAATCTTAATTCAATTCATGAAAATTGACTGAACCATAAAAACTTATATCCAAAACGGAATCAATCAATAACAATACAACAATTTCAAATAATTGAATTGTATATCAGATTGGGATTCGCATAAGTACTAGCCCTAATTTCAGATTTAATGTCTGACCAAAATTTTTAGATCTGAATTCAGGATTACATAACACAATTATGGATTCAAATTTTGATAACAATTTACATAATCAAATCCATAAAATCATATTTCATATAACACCTAAATTCCCAATGATTCAATACATGGTGGTTCTGATACCACTTGTTAGAAAATTTATCGTATATACATACGAATTCCCAAGAACCAACATGCTTGAATCAACGATAATTAAACCTAAACATAAACACGGAAGCGTACCTTACATCATGTAATCGAATCTTCGAATCTCCACCGGATTTGGGACAGGTCTTCCAAAGAATCCGCAGTTCCTTAATTATCTCTCTAACGATGGATTTTAGAAGAGACGGAATGATTGCTTGCGTTTCTTTGGGGACCACGACCCTTTATATAACTGTAGAGTCCAGTTATATTATAATTGTGATTCAGCCCCATCAATAAATCACAATTAAGCCCTAATTGTCTCTACACATTAGGCCCATAATTATAGTCTAATACCCATAAGTCCAACCCAATAATCTTTATTAGATCACAATTAATTTGGACTTTCTTTTAGATAGCCATACACATTTACTTAACATATGTGACCCACATAATTATTGAACAATGAACATTATAGTTGTTCCTGGTCGGGTTTGGATATGTGAAATGAAGAAGATAAAATATATTTAAGTTTGTGAGAAATAAAGAAAGACAAATCCACTCCTCTTCAACAGGTAGCATGTCACTTTTCTAGCCAAAAAATGAATCAGGGTGCAAAGTGCCAAGCAAAATATTATTGAAGGGTGCATTCTGCCATTTTTTTTCAGTTTAAGGGTGTAAAGTGCCAATAACATGTAACTGAAGGGTGCAAAGTGCCAATTACCCAAGTTTAAACTATATTATTAAGCTATGTTAATTCATTATTTTCATTTTTGTTATTAGACAATCGACCCTAACTAATTGATGGTATAACTTTGTTATAAGGGGCATAATAAGAAGCACAAAAATGTTAAGAAATAAACAACGTAGATGCTTTTAAAGTTAATAGTAGGTAGAGATAAGAAAATTAAATATTAAAGTTTGTTTGGTAACAAACAATTTCTACATTGACTCCTTAAAAGTCCATTTTCAGAGTGTGTGGGAAAGCTCCAAAATTCCAAAATAAGTCTTTATTAAAATCTTTATTCAAAACCACCAATTGAATAGAATATAACCAATGAAGAGATGCCTTCCAAACACCGTTAAGTAAATTATTTAAACTGTTGAAAAATTCAATGAATTGCAAAATAAAGAAGAAAAAAAATAATATATCTCAGTCTTTCCTTATATTAGACCAAGTTCTATAAATTTCAACTAATTAGACGCAAATTAAAGTGTATCTCATTTTTATATACATCTGATAAGGAAATATGAAACGGTTCAGAAAGTTGATTATTGTGATACTCACGTTGCTTGTTTTTCTGCAAGTTCAAGGAAGAACAAACTTTCTAGGTATGTATATTACAATACAACTAGTACTATATAATTACAAATAAATTTACATATATGTACTACTTTCACTGATTGTTATATCCTACTTTCGGTGAATTTCATTACATAATATCTCGTTGTGTTCGTGTATTCAAAGCACGTTTTACACATGCACATAAGATATACTCTCTCTGTTCTACAATAGCTGTCATTTTGGAAAAAAATATTTTTGTTCTATATTATTTGTCATTCTACATTTCTGATATTGCATTAAATGAATATTTTCTTGTTTTAATCTTATTAATTCAACTCTGAGTATGACTTCTCTCGTATAAATCATTAAATGATAAATGTTATTTTGTTCATTTTTTTGTGTCAGTATGTAATTCTTAAAGATATTTGTACTGCCCTTAAAAACACAAAAACAATGATATTGGTGTGTGTGGATCAACGATAAAAAAAACACCAGGTGTAGTCTTCACTGGGTGTGCCATAGAAATATCCTTGAATCCGTCACGAGGTTTATGACTCTTTTTATGATTTCAGAGTATAGGTCGAATCAAAATTATCAAGTATTGGCTGCACAAAAACCAAAAGCTCCACCTCCGCCACCGCCACGGCCACCGGGTGGGCCCCACCCGTCGCACTCGTGAATAAGTGAAAGGCACAAAAACCCGAATGATGGAAGAACTTGGGAATGTCAGTTTGGACATATTTAGATGATCATTTTCATTTCACTTTGGGGGTTGAGGTATTTTCAGAAAAAAACTTGAAACCCCAGTAATATGATTTGTTTGTATCTTGAATATATGTAGTAGATTAATATAAAATATTTGGCTGAAATGTTAAAAATACTCATGTGTTATTTTGAATTGTAATTAAAAAAAACTCTATTTAGTATTAATATTAAGCTCAAATCTATCTACAAATGCCTTTTTAATTTGGGTAAATAGCAAATAATGCCATGACAAGGGCACTTAATTAAAAAAAGGGTTAAATATAGTTTGCACCTTGTACTATCACCACTGTCGCATTTACCCCATGTACTATGAAATGCGACAAAATAGCCCCTCTAGTCCATTTCTGTTAAAAAAACTGTCACTTTCAATTGTTTACTATCCATAGCATTAGCCGTTGGAATTTTTGAGACTAAAATACCCCTCTATTGTGTATAAAAGGTGTACATCGTCTTCACTCATTTCTACTCAATTTCTTCCCAATTTCTTCCTAATTTTTATTCTCAACCCTTTTCTTTAACGGATCTAACATTTTACCCTACATAAAAACATGAAAAATAGGTTAATTACATAAGCACATTGTAGCAAAAATCCCCGAAATTCCCAAAAATTTGAAAATCCCTAACACAAAAATCCCCAAAAATCTATTGAATATAGAAACTCTCTCTCAAAGCCCTTTCGAAATAGATTCTCGAAAATAAATTTAAAAAAAATTCAAAAATTCCCAAAATTCCTGACCCTTCAACCCCAAAATATCCAAATCCAAAAGAACATAATTTTAAATACAAAATAGAGCTTGTATTGTGAATACTAACCAAAAACCATAAGTCTTTTGTTGATAATTCTCTAAAAATAGGTCTTTAACCCAATCCTTGAAGATCTAAACCCAAATTACGACAAAAACCACCAAACAATCCTAACCCTAAATTACGAGATAATTTGAGAACTTACCTTTGTCTGCACCAAGTTCTCTTCGAATTGCTTCAAAAACGTCTATGTTGTGTTCAATTACATAGTGGAGAAGTTCAAAAACGTCTATGTTGTGTTCAATTACAGTGGAGAGGATGAAAGGAAGGAGGGGAAAGTTTCTCAAGTTTCTCACTTATGTTCTCTCTTCTCCGCTAATGTTATGTCGTGTTCAATTTTTTTTCCCCAAGTTAGAAAATTGTATTTCTATTAAATAAAAGTAAGGGTAAAAAGGTAACTGTATTTTAGCTTAGTGAACTAACGTCGTTAGAGATGTGAGAGTTGACTGTTAAGGTGATGGGCTGTTTTGTCGCATTTCATAGTACATGGGGTAAATGCGACAGTGGTGATAGTACAGGGGTACAAACTGTATTTAACCCTTAAAAAAGGGACATGCAACTTTTTTGTCTTCCAAATAAATCCAGCTCATTTAAACTTGTTTACATGGAAAACCCTTTTATATATACCAAAAATACCCTCAATTCCTTGAAACCCTAATTTAACTCCAATTTCATGATTTACACCCCAATTTCACCAATTAACCAATTTTGACCCTTATCCCAATTTTGACCCGCCACTGCCAGAGACCGCTGATTAGCCGCCGTTGACCGCCGGTCTCCGGCGTTGACTTTTATTGTTATTTTTATTTTTTGAAAACTTGTTTTTAATTTTTCTTTTAAAAAATATTTTAATCAATATTACTGTCTTGACTGTTAAATTAGTGTCTCCAACAGTAATTTAACTGTCGGAGACAGTAATTTAACTGTCTACGACAGTAATTTTACTGTATTGATTAATTTTATCGTCTCGGTCTGCAATTTTGCTTTCTCTACCGTAATATTATTGTTCGGGACGATAATATTATTGCATGAGACAGTAATATTACGGTCGGAGACAGCAAAATTGCAGGCCAAGACGATAAAATTGATTAATACAATAAAATTATTGTCTCAGACAGTTAAAATGAATGTAGTTGGTAGAATTCGGTAGATATGATTAGATAATTTGAGCATTAATATTGCCTATGGGATCGACATCCAACTCTGACGAGTCCATTTTTACTACTTTTTAGCGATACGTGCACTTGCGTGTTAGATATTTAGCTCAACAACGTCTAACGGTTCTAGATAATACTCAAGATCAAAGAGTTTAGAGATCATATTAAGAAGAGTCTTTGTTAGATCGTTTTATAATAGGGAAAATCAGTACTTCTCTAATGTGTGTTTTGTAAAACTGTTTATATTAATTGTTTCGCCTTTAAAAGTAGTCCACAAGTATTTACATGTGGATACAAAGTTTATACTTGTGTTTACTTATATTCATCTGCATGTTTTGTTAAGTTTTGCACACACTTCTCGCAACATCTATGTTACGAATTCGGTACCAATGATTTTTTTAGAATAATTAGATTTTATTGCCCGTCAACTCTACTTCCGAAATAAGTTGCCGACGAGGAAAATCCTAGAAAAGAAAGCTTCTCTCCTATGTCTTGGCTCCCAAGTCTCAAGTGGAAATTTACGATTTCTTTAGGATTTTCAAAAACAAACAGTTATTGGTAACCATTTTATGCTCTAAGCAATAAATTTGACAAGTCTGTAGTAATGGAGTTTTATACAAGCTTGACTGAGAGTTTTTCCAGCCTCTAGATTTGGGCGTACGGGAAGGTTTATGTATGATGAGATATTTATGAGGTGGACCACTTAATTATCAATTAATTAAAAATCTAAGAACGTGATCAATGTGAAACCATCTGTTATGAGTACTGTTGGCTAGTTGTGATGATACTATAAATAGATCATCTTAAATAGTTAAGATAAAGGGAGTTGGAAGAGTAAAGTGGATCACTGCTCACGTGCTAGATGGTCCTGAGATACCTACAAACAGATAACATGTGAACTAGGTCGGGGGTTGATCCGGCGGAAACCCCTCCGACGGTCAAGTCAGACGTGCGTATTGTAGAAGTAGTTGAGAGAATACAAATCATCGTATTACTCAAATAATAGGGCGTACCTTTAATAAATGAATTAAATCGTTATTTATACTTTGAGATTGTTAGGCTCAAACCTTATTTGAAGGTGATTGGGCCTCGGCGGTATGTGATCTTCAATATTGGGCTCGTAACCCAGTAGGTAAATAAATTATAGGCCCATTGCGTTGGCCCAATTAGGCAGATCAAGTTGAAATAATTCCCCACCACATGCTTTCTTGATAAATTCTATATTAATTGCGGAATTACTTGAAACACCAAAGGGTTGTACAAGGAAGAACTAAGAAAACAGATTCCTTCTTCCACCACCAAACACTATGACCAAATTGGAGTGTCCCATTATGGCTCAATATTCATCCAGTTTTTCTCCCCTACTATTTATCCAATTAGTTGAATGTTATTTTCTCTCCGACCAAGTCTTGGATATAAAAGGTTTTCAGAACGAATTGTACAAGGAAAGATCTAAGGAAACAAATTCCTTCTTTCACCAAACACTATGACCAATGACCAAAAAAAATGGAGTCCAATTATGGCTCAATATTCATCCACTGTTTCTCCTACTTATCCAATTGGTCAAACCTTATTTTTTATTCTAATTAGATAATCAATTGGGCTACAAAGGGACTAAAAGAGAAAAAAATGTAGGCTTAATCCTACTTTCCACCCTTGAAATTATCATTTTGGCACTTTGCAACCTCGAAACAAATTAATAGCACTTTGCACCCTCAAACACAATAAATCATGCATAATGCATCACAAATAAATTTTTAAAACTAATAAATGTAATTTAATATTTTTAGTGATATTCTTTTGGAATGTCAAATGTCAAATCAGTTTTTTTTGTTAATAAATCATTTTGAGCCTATAAAGAGAAAAAATAAAAATACATCTCATCAACATATTTAAAAATTATATTTTTTATCACAAAAAAATATTTTACGAAAAAAAATTCTTCGGCTATTTCTTTATCAAGTTATCTGAAAATCATATATTCTTCCAAATTTTTTTACCTAATATTTCCACCTAATACGATAAAAGATCCCTCAATCGAATAATTTAGTGATAAAAGTTTATTTTATTTTATTTTGTAAGAAAATAGAGTTTTTTTCAATAACCCGATGTAATTTTTATTTTTTCGCAGTTTGTGCTCTTGAAATTAGGTTGGAGTTTAAAGAAAATAAAATTTTAATTTATTATTTTGTACCCGGAAGAAAAAAAAACCCAATAAAAATGAAGTTGTCTTTATTCAATTGAAGGTGCATTAGGGAATGATGTATTTTGTTTTGAAGGTGTAAAGTGTTATTATTGATTTTCTAGGGTGCAAAGTGCCAAAAGACTCCATTTCATGAGATTAAGTAATTTAATGACAACTAGAAACAATACAGTTTTATTTTGAACATCGATGAAACAATTATTTTACTTTGTCCAGTTGAATACATTGAATGCGCTAAAACAATAAATCTAAAAAATAACTACCAAAGTTATTCTTTGTTTACAGATAGATAACTTCAATAATATGGTACAATATTTCCAGTGGTCAGTGCAATTCCATCTAAGTTGTGAACTATTAACTTCATATTTGACCTAGTGTATTTTACTTAATATTTAAATTTTAATACGATGGAATAAAATTTAATGTGATGTGTTATTTGACCTAATAATTAATTTTGCATTTTTAGAATTGGTAATTAATTTTTTTTTTAAATTGAAATTTAATTACAGGTTAGTTTATCATTTAATATTCAGTGCCCAAAAAAAAAACTTGCGACATTTTTGTAAAAACGTTGCAAATAAGTGGATACACAGTTGCGAGGAAAACCATTTTCATCGAAAATTTGTACAAAACAATTGCGACCTTTTTTGCACAATCGTCGCAAGATGGCTAGGAGATTTGCGAAGATTGTCAAATTTCGTCGCCCAAGAAAGTAAATTGGCAAAAATGGAAGAGTCGCAATATTCTGCGACGAAAATAATATTTCCTTGCACGCTTTGCGACGAGTCGTTTGGCGACTTTTTTGGTCGCATTTGCAACGATTTGTGTTCGTCGCAACTGTTGAACTTTCGTCACCCATACCCTCTTTTCCTCGCAAATTTTTGTTGTCGGTGTCGTGTTTTGGCATAGTGATACATTATAGGTGTATTACATAACGAGGGAGTCTTCAGTGTTTTAATAAGTCCGGTTATTGTATACTAAAAAACTGAATTAGTGAATTTTTATTTATAGGCCCTTGTAAATATAAGATACATTTGTATCTGATCAACTTTATATATATTTTGTATCTTTTTATTATACTTTTACATGTTAGATGTAATAGTTGCAACATAGTATTTGTTAGGGAGAGTTACAATATCGTCCCTCGTGTTTCACCCGATTCCACTTCTGGTCTCCGTTGTTCTAAACTGAACAAAATACACCTCAAAAGTTCAATTTTGAACACATGTGGTCCCCGCCGTCACCTACCCGTTCACATCTAAAGGAAATCACTAATTTGGGGTCAAAATTTAAATTTAAATTGTTCCAGGACTATAAAATAATTAAAAATAAATACAAATAAATAAATCAATAAAGAAAATTAACAATTTCTAAATTGACTCCTTAAAGTCCATTTTCACATTGTTTGGGAAATTTCCAAAATTCCAAAATAAGTCTTTATTAAAATATTTATTCAAAACCACCAATTTAGTATAACCAATCAAGACTCAAGAGATGCCTTACAAACACCGTTGATTAAATTCTATATGAAGTTGTGCCTGGGCATAGTTGACCATATAAACTCTTTAAGTCAGCAGGAAAAATTCAATAAAGTATTGCAAAATAAAGAAAAAATAATAAATATCCAAGTCTTTCCTTGTATTTGATAAAATCTATAAATTTTTGCTAAGAAGTTTATCTCATTTTAATATACATCTAATAAGGAAATATGAAACGGTTCAGAAAGTTGATTATTGTGATACTCACGTTGCTTGTTTTTCTACAAGTTCAAGGAAGAACAAACTTTCTAGGTATGTATGTATATTAGAATACAACTAGTATATAATCTGCATATGTATAGTACTTTCACGGTTTGTTATATCATACTTTCGGTGAATTTCATTACATAATATTTCATTGTGTTCGTGTATTCAAAGCACGTTTTACACATTCACATGAGATATATTCTCTCTGTTCCACTGTCACTTTGAAAAATAATTTTGTTCCATATTATCAGTGACTTTACATTTCCAAGATTAAGTAAATATTTTTATGTTTTAACTTTACTAATTCAACTTTGAGTATTACCACTATCTTATAAATCCTTAAATGATAAAGGTTATTTTGGTCATTTTTATGTGATTTTACTTTCAGTATGTAATTCTCAAAGATGTTTGTACTACCCTTTGAGATGTCTTAAGATTATCTGTGACTTTACATTTCCAGCATTAAGTACATATTTCTCTGTTTTAATCTTATTAATTCAACTATGAGTATTACCACTCTCTTATACATCATTAAATGATAAATGTTTTTTGATCATTTTTATGTGATTTTACTTTCAGTATGTACTCAGAGATATCTGTACTATCCTTTGAGATGTCCTTGAGAATTGGTTGCTATGAAATAGCTTATTCTTTTGTTAGTTTTTATGTTTTATGTTAAAATCTATTTGATTCCAATTTATGTGATTTTTCTTACCTATTTGTTATGATAATATTTTCACCTCCAAATTATCTCAATTCACCAACTAATTTATATAAAATATCATAAATACCTTTCAAATTTATAATCAACCACCCTTCCTTATATCCTCTTAATCCTTCTATGTTCTAAGTTTTTTTTTTTTTTTTTTTTTTTTTGCAATGAAATATTTATAACAAATATTTAAACTTCATATTAGATGATGACCAGCAGATTATGTAACTTGTTTAATGGAGCATTTCTTTCATTCAATTTTGCACAACAAAATTGTGAACTTTAAATTTGATATAGTTAGCCAACGGTTGATCTTCCCAAAATTAATCCTAAAAGGGTAGACAATATTCTAATATTCGTCCAATTTGAATCAGTTTTTTGGGCAGATTGCGATGATTGAAATGTAACCCATTTTTTTATTTTATCCCCCGAAATCATCAGTATCAAAAATCTGTGGGTTTTTTTAATTTACTTTTTTATACACGAGCGCTCTTAATTTATTTCTCAAAGAACGTGAATTTTTGTTCTTTTTGACCTGGGGGCGTTTTTCTCTGCCGAAGGTATTGTTCACTTAAAGGTGGAGGTTGCGGGATTTGTTGGTAAAGATTCTAGTGGAAAATGATGGATTTTTTTTTTTTTTTTTGTGAATATTCTAATTAATTTGGTGGTGAACAATTTATGAATTTCTACAGAACACGGGTGAAAGATGAAGAAATGGGTAAAATAAGAAATATATTTAATTTGGTGGTGAAATATGATATTTTGAGGGTGGAAATAGCACGTCTCTAAAAAATATCAATAAGAAAATATTTAGGACTTTTTTGTGACAAAATAAAAAAATAGGAAAAAAAAAAAAAAAAAAAAAGAAGAAGAAGAAGAAGAAGAAAAAAAGGGTTTTTTTTGCATAATTTTGAATTTGGGGTGACTAATTAATAATAATTGGTGTTTTTATTTTTTTTGCATTAATTTGAATTTTGGATGAACTAATTAATAAATATTGGATGGGCTTAATAGATATATAGGTATAATTTGGGGTAAATTTTATAATTTAAGGGTGGGCTTGAGTCCACCCTCCCAAAGGGGTGGACTCGCCCCTGCATGCACCTCCATCCTTATTCCCTTGTTTTTTTTTTTTTTTTTCCATCTTCCGGCCAAGCATCTCCTTTTCAAACCTCTCTCATTTTTTTTCTGATCCTTACAAACTTCTACAGATCCGGCACCGACCACCGGAATCTTGTCATTCCCGACCCTCACCATTCAAATACAAACTCCCACGGTCATTCTCTGCCTTGATTCTGCCATCCAAGCTATTTTGAGCAAAAACCGGGGTTTTCCACTAGTTCTGGGTTTTACAGGTTTTGTCCGGTCGAACCGGATTTCGACCTTTTGACCCCGGTTTCTATCTTTCCCAGTTTTCAGTGATGAACCAACCCGGCGTGGCACCGGTTCCCGGTCGGACCGTCCGGTCCGGTCCAGTTCTGAAAACCATGGTTTCAAAGAGTTAGGGTAATTTTTGTATATATGAGAGTTTTCCTTCGTTGCATATAAGTATTGATGTGTTGAAATATTCGCAAGGTAAAAACAGTTGAATATCCCTTTTTTAATTAAGTGTACTTGTCATGGGCGTTTTTGCAATTCGCCCTTTAATATATCACGAGCATTACGAGTCTTTCTATAATTTCAGATCATAGCTCCAATCAAAATTATCAAATATGGACTTCACTAAAACGAAAAAGGCGACCTCCACCACCGCCGCAAGCAGCAAGTGGGCCCCAACCATTAAGTGAAATAGGCATGGCCACAGGGTGGTTCGGGCCGGGTCCAGGTTCGAGTTTTAGAAGGGGTGAACTCGACCCACGTGGAGGCGGGTCTGGATCTGGCTCCGGGATGGGTCCCGGCGGGTTTTGACATGTCCGGGACAGTTCCGGCTATAAACCGGATTTTCATTTTTCTGAAGTACAATAAAGAAAAAAATTTGAAAGCATTGAGCTTCATTACGATTCAATTCAAATATTTGAATAAAATGTAAATCTAAAAAATGATTAAATTTTGCGATCTATGGTTTGATTCTTATAATTTGTACAACTTAAATTTTATTATTTTTTTAATGCTAAATTTCAATTAAAAAAATATTACTTTAATCATGCATAGTTAATTTGATTAATTCGTTATTATTAATAGTTTAACTTAATCAATTCATATCTTTAAATAATGTTTATGAATTGAAAAAAGTTGAGCTTAATTGATTCAATAACTAATTTGAATTGGTAATCAATTCCTACAAATAGATAATTGAGACTTCGAGAAATTTTTCAAAATTCAAAAAGTAGTCTTCCCCATTTCCACAGCATTTATATCCACAGGAAATTTTGTATTACCGATTTGATACTGATTTAAGGTGCATGTAAGGATCTACTTGTATTGGACAGCGAATTAAACTTTTGGTTTGGAACAATGTTGTTAGAATCGGACCGAACAGGCCGGTCGGACCGGTTCGACCGTGACCCACTGATATAGTTGTCTGGTCTAACATCTAAAATCGGAAAAATAAAAAATCGGGGTCGAATGACCAAAATCCGGTTCGACCAGGTAAAACAAGAGAACCGACGAGTCAGTCAAGGAACTCGGTTTTCGGCCACAACGTCTCGAATCACCACTGAGTTGGTTATTTGTGGCTAGATTTGAGCGAACCTTCACAGACTTAGTAGTGGGTGGCCGGATCTAATCATGAGTGGTCGAAGGATTGTCGGATATGATCATGGGTGATCGAATAGGGGTGGCCGATTGCCGGATTTGAAGAACAAAAAATAAAAAAATATAGAGTATAAGTAATAAAATATAGTAAAAAGCAAGGTTGTAAAAAGCGGTTATCGGGTCCGAGTCGGTCAGGCACCGACTCACGATTAATCGGTGCGGCGGTGATTAATCGGTGATAAATCGGAAATAAATCGGTTTTTAAAATTTAATATAATATATTTGTAGATATTATTTGTAAATACTCAAAACATAGATAAAAAATATTTAAACATAGTTATATCTCCATCATGTATATATATTCTAATAACATAATAAAAGTTTAATAATAATAAGATCATAATACATAAATATCCTTATAAAATATAAATAAAAAGGCAATTTTTTTTGAATTTACATACATTCTTGGCATACATCATTAGTTCTTTAACAATAATAATTAACATAAACAAAATAAAGCATAAACTCCTTTTTTTTTTTTTTTTATTAAAATCCTAACTTTTATTTTGATTTATAAAAATAAAAAAAATAAAAAAAAAAACGATTTTTGATCGATTTTTGCCATCGAAGTTTGACCCGCCTTAAAGGTTTGACCGCCTCGGACCGCCTCAGACCGCCTCAAACCGCCTCACAGGCAAAAAACCGATTTTTCAAACCTTTATACTAAAATCGTAAAGGTTTTGGACCGCCTCGGCGACCGATTAATCGGCCGCCTCGGCCGATTTTTAGAACACTGGTAAAAAGTGAGGTGAAGTAGATAAAAGTGAAAATAATAAACGAGAGATTAAAAATAAAGAAAATAATATTTTTAAACATTAAGATTAATAAAATAATGACATATTAAAAAAATAAAAAACCCGATTAAACCAGTTCGACCCTATAAACCCATGACCCAAATTGTCATCCGATTCTATAGCCGGTCCGGTTATGAAAACATTGGTTTGGAAAAGAGCCGCATTCTCATACTGATGTATTTGAAGTTATGGATTCGAATCCACAACAGAGAAAACGGTACAATTTAAGAAAAAAAAAAAAAAAGTCAGAGACTGATGATGCTAATTACTTAGATCACATAGGGTAGTGTAGAACGAGCTGGGAGAGCAAAGCGGATCAGTAGCTTGACAACTTGATGATCCTGAGGTCCGTGCGAAATGAGCACACGTGAACTAAGCCGGGGGTTGATCCGGCGGAAACCCCTCCGACGCTCAAGTCAGATATACGGATGGTGGATATGGTAGAGAGAATAATACTCTGGATTGATTGTGAATAATAGAATGTACCTTAACAAATGAGTAAAAACATCTATTTATATGTCGTTGAATGGGTTGGGTTTACTTAATTGGGCCTAAGCCTTATTTTGAAGGTGATTGGGCTTTATGTAGTGGGCCCAATTATTAGGCAAATTAGGGGGCCCATTGGGTTGGCCCAATTAGGTATATCATTAAGCCCCCAACTCTCGAGTCGAGATGGGAGACTTGTCGAGAGGGTTCCGGATCGTGTCGAGAGTTTAAAGTGACGTGATTTACCGTATCGTAATTGTAATTAAGTGGCTTTTGAGCCTCGTCTTCTTTTTTATGTTTTGTATTTATTTGGCAACAAGATATATATTTAAGGGTGTTAATAATATACCAGGGCCAAATAAACAGAATCCTTTTGCGGTGAGGAGAATAAATTTCGATCCTTGTGAAGAATAAATATGGGTGAGTATCTGTAACTATTTGATCTTCTTTTGTGCTCTTCTTCTTTTATTCTATTGCGGTAGAGTAGACATTTTTTGTTTCTTGATTATTTCTTCGGGGAAAATTATTTATCATGTCGAACCCGGGTAAGTCGAAATCTTTGCGAATTAAACTTCGAGATCCGGTTGAAGGGGGCGAGAAAACTTTTGGTACGGTGGGTATGGAACGCGAGAAGGTAGTAGTATCGGGTGCGGAAATCGGATCCTCGTCGGCGAGAGCACGGATCGAGGTGGAAAGGGGGGTTGTTGGTAGGGTGGCTGCGGCCGTCGGCTTGAGCCGCGCTGCTAGCCATGAAAATCTGTGTGTTGGCACGCGCCCCGAGTGACATCCTGAGCCAAGCCGACCCATGGAGTCGGTGGCTTGCACGGTATCCGAGGTGAGGAGAGAGAGAGATGAGGAGAGAGAGAGATGGAGAGAGGCCTCGTGTACAGTGCGCGTCGGGCGTGGTGCCACGCGCGCGTCTGAGTGGTGTGTGCGTGGACGCGCGCACACAGGGGGAGGTGGGGAGGGTAGCTGACGCGCGCGCGCTGCCCAATAAAGGCGCGCGTCCGCGCGCGTCGCTGGGGGAGGGAGGATTGTGTGACGCGCGCACGCTGCCCAATAAAGGCGCGCGTGCGCGCGCGTCGCAAAGGGGAGAGGGGGCGCGTGAACGCGCGTTCGACGGAGGGGGCTGCGCGCGTGGGTGGGCGTCGCCGGACGTGACGCGCGCGCGTGAGAGCGCGTCCGGGGCCTCTTTTCGGCGCGATTCGCGCGAGCGGGTCGGGGGATCGGAGTTGAGATTTGACGTCGAAGATGGTGTGAGTCGGAGGAGTTTTGGACGGCGAGAAATCATTGATTCTTGGAGTGATGATTTGGAACCTAATATTAATATTTGCCCCACTGTTGACGAAGTGGGTTCTAGTAGACGTCGCTATAGGCGTCAAGTCGTGGATTTTGGGAGTGATAGCGATGAGTCTAATCAATCGCGTTCGTCGAGTGAACATGTTGAGCTAAATAGCAAAATTGATCCGATTGTTGAAGTAGAAGAGGAAGATGATATTCCGTCGGGTGATGTTGAGATTGATACGAGGAGGCAAAAGAAAATTAAGCCAATTAATTTTGACTTAATTGATTTTGATAGTGTATTGACGGAAGAGCATTTGCAGTCTATTCGTCGACTAGTTGGAGCGCCAAGAAATATCGAGATGTTGTTGCCTCAGAAGGGCGACCGTTTATATTCGCCGCCCGTTGGGTTTCATACGGTTTTCTTGGCGTACGTGACGTGTACATCTCAAATTACTCCGCCTCCGACCTTGTTGAAGATTTGTGATGAATTTAAGATAGGGTATAGTCAGCTAACTCCGACTGCGGTTCTTATGTTTGAGGCGTTTCACCATAGAGTGTCTCGAGTGGGTTTGCCTTTTACTGTGAGTTTGTTTAAGGCGTTATTTACATTGCATCGGCCGACTAAGTTGCTTTTTTTTTTGCGTTCATCCTCGCGTTCCCTACCAATTTTTGAAAAGTGTGAAAATATCCTTGCGGAAATGGAAGTCCCATTTCTTTTATGTGAGGGCTCCCACTTTCGACGTCCCCCTAGTTTGGAAACCTACGTGCGAGAGTTTCAAGATTACTGCTAATATGGCGAAGAGGATTGAAGAGTCTAGGCTGTGTGATGTGGAATTTGACCCGAGGTGTTTGATACCGGATGGTCAGCACCATATATCCTTTTTGATGCATCGAATTGTTTTTTCTCTCTCTTTTTTTTTTTTTTAATTTATTTTGTGTTGTTCTTTGGTTGTATTTATCTCGTGACTTTTTTGTGGTTGTTTTCTTTTGTAGATGGGTGTATCAACTTTGCGGCGCTTCGAGTTAAGGCGAATGGGATGTCGAAGAAGGCATCGAAGAAGGTTCCCTCTACGTTGGGAGGTTCTTCGGGTGGTTTGCCTCGAGAGACAATCCATGTAGAGGCACCTCGAGTGATTGAAGACGACCGTAGTTGTGCTGGTGAAGTGGAGGCGCGTGAACCTACGAGAGATCGTGGCAAGGGAAAGAGGGTAGATACTGAGTATGTGGTTGTGCCAAAGCGTCAGCGGGTAGACCCAGAGGAGACTTATGCCTTCCATGGTGGGGCAGGGAAACAGCTGTTTACCTTTGGCGTGAATCGTGAAGGGAAGGAATCGTTTTGGGATGTGTCGGACCATGATTTACCGATGTTGAGTACCGAGGGATTCGTTCGGGAGTATGACCGTGCTCGGATGTCTGGTAAGGGCTCTTCACACATGTTGGAGTTGGCTGGTGGGGATATATGCCGGGTGAGTACTTGTCTTGTTAGAACAAGACTTTATGTGTATTTTCTCTTTTTTCTTGCGTAAAATATTATTATTATTATTTTTTTTTTTTATAGTTGGTAGCGACTTGGAGATATCTCATGGAGCAAAATGGGAACGTGAAAGCTAGGAAGGAAGAGGAGCGGGATCGAAGTCAGGCGCGTGAGGACGAAATTCGAAGCTAGTTGGAGATAGCACGGTCCGATCTTGCTCAACAGACAGAAGAGCTTGCTCAGAAGATAGAGGAGCTCGAGGTTATCCGAGGTGAGGCAAATGCCTATAAGGATGATGTTCAGAAGTTGAACGACTGCTATGATCAGCTCAAAGAGAAATACGAAGTTGAGAAGGCGACGGGAAAGAGGTTTCTTGCGACGTCAGGTGGTGCTGTTTATAAGGAGTCCATCGTGGAGGAAACCAAACTTAGCTTCCCAGGTAGTGCTAAGTGTGTTGCTATGATTGAGGAACATGCTTTGGATGCGGTCTATAAGCCCTTAGTTCGTACCTGTCGCAAATACCTTCGCGAGGCGGGTGGTATCAGTGAGAGGGTCATTCGTGGGATGGAAGGCGGTATATCCGATGAAGACGAGGATGAGGCAGATGTCAACGAGACGGGCACAGAGCTCGTGGATGACATGGTTGCTGATGACCCCACCGTATGGGCGTCTTCCGCCCGTGGTGTGGGAGTTTAGATTCATATGCTAGTTTGCTAGGATAGTTAAACGTTTTATTTATTTATTATTTTCTATGGATCTCTTAGTTTATTTTTATCGCTGATATAGATGGGTATGTCCACTACTATTTCGTTTGAATTTTCTTCCTTGTTTGACATTTGAAGTTTGATATCTCGTTTTATTTACTTTGACATTGTCAAGAGTTTTATGCGTTGCTTATGTGTATTTACATTTAGCATTGTACGCGATGTACTTGAGGAGGGGATCAGTCTCCCAAGGTTTTTGTTAAGGGTCGTGCCCTTTGTTCGGACCGCTTGGGTCTTAAATATATTTAGTCTGTGGCCACGTTTTAAAAGTATCACCTCGTGAAACAAATAAAGAGACTTAGAATATCCAGCTGGCCAGGCTATATGGATTATCTAAATCTCGCTAAGTGTTTGTAGGGTTGTACTGAATTGAACTCATTGTAATGGGTAATTAGTATAGATGTAATGGCACAGAGAGTAAAGCAAAAAAAATTATTTATTCAATGATAGCAGAGGAGAATTGTTACAAGCCTATGTGAGGCGAAGGGAAATAAATTGCGGATGTGATAAGCCTACGTGAGGCGAAGGGAAATAACTATTGCAAAAGCTAATAGTTGAGTTAATAAAAATTTCTTCTAAGTGATTATACTAAATTTGTTCTTTTTCCATGTCTTCCTTGTACTCGTTCGTTTCACTGTGCTGATGGTAGATTGAATTCCTTTGGCGTCTCTATGCCTGAAAAGTATAGTTGAGAAAAAAAAATTGTTTAAGCACTTGTACTGAAGACTTAGTAATTGAAGCTGGGGTGATGTGTACTACAGTTTTACTTACCCTACTACGGGGATTGTTTTTCTTCCCCGCACTCCTAGATATGAAATAAACTCGTGAGTTGCTGTGATTTACTGCGTGATCATGCATGTTAAATGGAATAATTTTATCACGTTAGTATGAATATACAAGAGCATGCGTGTGATATATTTTAGTGGAAGTATTTTTACCCTTGGTGATGTGGTATGGAGTGTCTTCGCTCTTTGGGCCATTGATGAGTAATATGCATCCCCTCGTAATTAGCTCTCAATCTGTAAGAAGATGATGAGATGTGATTATGGATTGCTGATGTGAGTAAAATTACTAGCCCCCCAATTTAGGTGGGACGTTTACGCACCTCGTTATGGAGTAGAAACTTCTCAAGCATGTAGAGACAGTTTTGTGAGACGAGTGACGTGGAAGGTTTTAAAGCCTGTAGGGGTAATGGTTCGTGAGCAATTTTTTTTGTGAGGAGGACATGGATAGTAACTTAAACGGATTTGAAGTAAAGTCAATATATACCACAAGCGTAGAAACTTTTGAGGTTTCCTATATTCCAGGTTCTGGGTATAGGATGTCCGTCAAGGTTCTCGAGACGATATGCTCCACTGTTGACCACTTGTGTGATTTTATATGGTCCTTCCCACTTTGGGTCCAGATTACCAATGGGGCGCGAGGCTTCAGCTTTTCGGAGGACTAAATCTCCCACTTGGAAGGATCGAGGGCGGACCTTTGAATTATAGGCCTTGCCTTAATAATTTGAGAGCCAAGGTTCTACCGCTCAAATGATTTCCGCAGATGCCTTCATGTACTTCTCGAAGTACGTAATTTGATGTAGTTGGGTCGAGGCACTTGAGATAGGGGAATGAGAATCCTCGTTTGTACAGTTTTTCTCCCACTATTACGAAGCGAGCGGCTCTCGTTTTTAACTTTCGTGCTTCGGTGAGGTCAATTGGGAGTTCTCCCTTCTTGAGATACTTTATGATTGGAGTGAACCAACACGGTTCGTCCTCCTCATTGTAATGGACTTCATCAGTTGAAGTTATCTCCGGCTGAGGCGAGGTGAGAAGTGTCACCTTCTGACTTCCGATGCTTGCCATGGAGCTACCAAGCCTAGCTAATTTGTCCGCATGGATGTTACTGGAGCGAGGTACTTGTCTTATCTCGTAGCTCTCGAACTTGGATAACAGAGTGTGTGTGAGAGCCAAATATTTGGCCATGGAGTCCTCTTTGGCCTCGTAAGTGCCGAGTACCTGGTTAACGACGAGCTGAGAATCGCTTTGGATTAGGAGCTTACGCGCTCCGGCTGCTAAGGCGAGGCGGATTTCTGCTATCAGTACTTCATACTCAGCGACATTGTTTGAGGCTGTGAATTCGAATCGTTGAGCATATTCGAATTCATCTCCGTCGGGGTTCGTTAGTACGATACATGTGCCACCTCATATGGCTGTGGAAGATCCATCAACGCTGACAGACCAAGTAGGGAGGGAGGTGCTCTCTTCTACTGAGGTCATTTCTACTAAAAAGTCAGTCAATACCTGCGCTTTGATAGCGGGGCGGGGTTTGAATTCTACCCCATATCTCGGATGAGGACTGCGCTGATGGCATCATCTGAGGTAGCTCAATATAGGAGGAGAGTGTCTACGGGCTGAGGTTTTGTAAGTAAGGGCGGTGATGCAAGATATGACTTCAGCTCGATGAATGCCTTTTGACATGCTTCATCCCATTCAAACTTTTTTCCTCCCCTTAAAATCTTGAAGAAGGGGAGAGCCCTGTCTGCTGATCTTGAAATGAATCTATTCAAATATGCCAAACAGCCGTTAAGCTGTTGGACTTTCTTGATAGATGTTGGTGGAGCCATGGAGGTGATGGCTTCGATTTTCGCGGGATTAGCTTCGATTCCCCGCTGCGAAATCATATATCCCAAAAATTTGCCTCCCCGAACTCCGAATGAACATTTGAGGGGGTTGAGTTTCATCTTATATTTTCGGAGGGTGGCAAAACACTGATCCAAATCAGTTAAATGGTCCGAGACCTTGACACTTTTGACGAGCATGTCGTCGATGTACACCTCCATATTCTTGCCGATTTGATTTGCGAACATTGCGTTCACTAGACGTTGGTAAGTGGCTCCCGCGTTTTTTAACCCGAAAGGCATGACTTGATAGCAGTAGATGCCTTGATCTGTAACGAAGCTAGCCCTCTCTTGATCTTCTGGGGCGAGTAAGATTTGATTGTACCCTTGATATGCATCGAGGAAGCTGAGGAGCTCGCACCCCGAGGTCGAATCGATGAGTTGGTCGATTCTAGGTAGAGGAAATGGGTCCTTAGGACAAGCTTTGTTGAGGTCAGTGAAGTCCACGCATAACCTCCACTTGCCACCGGGCTTGGGAACGAGTACCACGTTCGACAACCACTCAGGATACTGAACTGATCGTATATGACCTACCTCTAGAAGTTTCGCCACTTCCGCCTTGATGTGCTTGTTGCGTTCGGGCCCAAATGTCCGCTTCCTTTGTTTGATCGGCTTCAACCTTTTGTCGACGTTGAGCCGATGTAGAGCTACCTGAGGGGGAATGCCCGACAAATCTTGAGCTTTCCAAGCGATCACATCTCCATTGTGTCGCAAGAATTTGACTAGTTGCTTCTCCATCTCTGGATCTAGATCGGATACGATACATAGGAGCTTGGAATTATCTCCAGGTGTGAGCTCTATGAGCTTAAGCTCTTCGACGGCTGCTAGCTTGATGCTATCGTCAGGTACACTCATGAGGATTTCTCTGTCGTCCTCGATGATCGCGTTGACCCATTTCCGTTTGTCGGGTTTTTGGGTGTCGTCTCCCCTTCCGGACAGTTTGGGCTTCTTGGATGGTTCTCGTAGGGCTCTTTCATAGCGCTCTCGGGCGAGACGTCTATCTCCAAATATTTCCCCCATTCCATAAGGAGTGGGGAATTTCCTTTTGATGGTAGGAGGAAGGTACTGACTTGAATGTATGGATTGCTGGCCTCCCTAGGATGATGTTGTAGGGGGACGGCTTGTCGACGATGAGGAATTTGATTATCTTGGTAATTCGACAAGGGTTGTCCCCTAAGGAAATGGGAAACTCCACTTCTCCCTTGGATAAAACACCCTCTCCCGTGAATCCTTTTAAGGGCGTGGAGATGGGGCTAAACCGGGCATTATCTATGCCCAGCTGCTTGAAAGCGTGAAGATACATGATGTCGGCTGAGCTTCCACCGTCCACTAATATCTTCTTAACCAATAAGTTGGTCACCGATGCCGTGATTACCAATGCATCCACATGATCTTCATCTGGAACTTCAAGGTCCGAAGAGTTGAAGACTATGCTATGATCAGGTCTTCGTATCTGATAGATAGATACGGATGGAGAGGCGTGCTCTTGATTCATACGTGCTGACCGAGCAAGAGAGTGTCTCGCATTTTGTGAGTCGCCACCCGCCGGTCCTCCGGAGATAAAGGCAATGACTCCCCGGGTGGGTTGATTATCGTTGTTATCTTGCTCTCGCCGATGACCCCCCTCCTCTCGTCGTTGCAGTTGATCTTGATTGTTATCTCGGCGTGGGGGGTCATCACGACGCTTGTTTCGAGGCTTATCGATGTATTCTCCTAAGTGGCCCTGCTTGATCAACCTCTCAATGGCTACTTTGAGTTGTGCACATTCCTCGGTAGTATGTCATCTATCCTTATGGAATCGACAGTAGCGATCCGACTTTTCTCGTTTCGCATTTGGCTGCATAGGGCGTGGAGGTTCTGCTAAACCTCTTTGTTCTATCACATGAAGGATTTCAGTGAGGCGAGTGTTTAGCGGAGTCAACCTATTGTAGGAGGAAGATGATTGGCCTTGAGGCGGAAGTGGTGGACGTCGATCATCCCGTCTCTTAATGTCCTGGCGGTCATCTTCCCTCTTCATTTTGGGAGGAGCATGGGTAGAGGCTTCCTCTATTCGTATGTATTTCTCGGCTCGAATCAGCAACTCCTCTAGGTTGCTTGGAGGTCTTCCAGCAATAGATTCTTTGAACCTACCCGGCTTCAAGTTTTGTTGCATAATCGCGGAGAGCATGTCTTGTCCTACGCTGGGGACTTCATGGACGGCTTCTACAAAACTCTTGATGTAGTTGCGGAGCGTTTCGTTATCTCTTTGTACTACAGAGAAAAGGTGGGCTGGGGTCTTGGCATACTGCTTGTTGATGGCGAATTGATTGGTGAAGCGTGTTGATAATCGAGCGAAGGTGTCGATCGATCATGTGGGTAGAGAGTTGAACCAATTCATAGCTCTCTTGGAGAGAGTGGTGCGGAACATTTTGCACATTGCAGCGTCCGTTGGGCCATACAAATCTGCCATGGCGTTAAATTTCTCTATGTGCTCTTGTGGGTCGGTGGTCCCTTCAAACTGAGGTAACCCCGAGATCTTCACTCCTTGAGGTAATACCTCGTTGAGGATGTCCATGGTGAAAGGATTGCGTCTTACTGGGGCGGGCATTCTTCCGCCAATTGGATTGTTCAATTGGGGGAAGGAAATTTGGCGAGACATTCTGCTGTTTACCTCACCTTCTCCCTCATTAAAGAGTGGGACTCTCTATGGAGACGCATTCCCCCTTGGGGGTGAGCGGTGACGTTGCTGTCTGGGCTGTGCCCCCCTGTAATTGGTGGATAGCTGCACTCGAGACCGTGGGTCCGAGGTGGATGATGAGACACTTATTTGGTTTTGGATCGGCGGTGGTGCCACAGGTGGCACCACAGGTGGAGCTGGTGATGATATCGCATTGGGAGCATTTGCTCCCATCGTGGCGATATATTGGGTCACGGCCTCTGTGGCAGCGCGAGTTGAAGCTTCTGCTATCATGCATTGGAGCGCATCCTCGGTTATTTGAACCGTTCGATGAGCAGGGAGTGGCGGATCGGCGAGTGGTGGGTCCCAAGGGGGGATCACCTGAACCTCGCGAGGCGGATCCGGAGCACGCGGAGGAGGTGGCAAGCCAGAGCCTCTACGGACAGGGAGGTTGTTAGCTGTGTCATTCTCTCTCCAAGCGGATGCCTCAGGAGGATCTTGTTGGCTACGTGATCTGGTTTGCATCGTTCCCACAGACGACGCCAAAATGATGATGCTAATTACTTAGATCACCTAGGGTAGTGTAGAACGAGCTGGGAGAGCAAAGCGGATCAGTAGCTTGACAACTTGATGATCCTGAGGTCCCTGCGAAATGAGCACACGTGAACTAAGTCGGGGGTTGATCCGGCGGAAACCCCTCCGACGCTCAAGTCAGATATGCGGATGGTGGATATGGTAGAGAGAATAATACTCTAGATTGATTGTGAATAATAGAACGTACCTTAACAAATGAGTAAAAACATTTATTTATATGTCGTTGAATGGGTTGGGTTTATTTAATTGGGCCTAAACCTTATTTTGAAGGTGATTGGGCTTTGTGTAGTGGACCCAATTATTAGGCAAATTAGGGGGGCCCATTGGGTTGGCCCAATTAGGTATATTAGAGACCAATGAGACACCCGCATGATCAAACCTTCAAAACTCCATACTAATTTAAGATATAATTTAAAGTCCAAATCCATTTCAAATAAAAATCAAAATACGACATCAATTTAACTTCTACATCATAGTTAAGATTTTTTAAGATTTTATCAACCATGATAAGACTTTCAGTTTCCAATTTATAAAGGATATGAGTTTTGTTTACCATCTCGTTCTATGATGCCAATGGTTTTTGTAGAAACTTTATTATGTCCAAAGTGTATTCATGTCAAAGTATTATAATTAAGTTTCGTATGAATGAGAACTCAGGGCATAATCATCCATACTATTAAGATTAATAACATCTATTGTAAAAATGAATAACAAAGTTGATATGGCCGAGTTGGTCTAAGGCGCCAGATTAAGGTTCTGGTCCGAAAGGGCGTGGGTTCGAATCCCACTGTCAACAATAATTTTATGTCTTCCTTTTCTGTATATTTTTTATGCTCTAATATACCCTAAAAGCAGTTTTTTATAATATTTGTTTCATTTATTTTCTCATTTTTTTATAGCACATTCAAACTTATTTGTTTTTTTTTTTTTTTTTTATAGAACACTTAAAGATTACCTAATTAAAATCTTTATATATAAAATAAAGATTTTGCTATGTCTTCCTTTTCTGTATATTTTTTATGCTCTAATACCCTAAAAGCAGTTTTTTATAATATTTGTTTCATTTATTTTCTCATTTTTTTATAGCACATTCAAACTTATTTGTTTCTTTTTTTTTTTTTTATAGAACACTTAAAGATTACCTAATTAAAATCTTTATATATAAAATAAAGATTTTGCCCCTAAACCATAACAGTTTTTTCGACATATTTTTGTAAAATTTGTTTCTTTTATTTTCTCCTTTTATTATTGCACATTGAAACTTATTTGTTTCTTCTTCCTTTTTTTTATAGAAAACGTTTGTTTTGGTGTTTTTTTAATTATTTTTTTTGTTTTTTTTCCCTTCCACCACTAACTTTTCTCTCATTTTGTATAGTACACATTACTTTTTTTTTTCTTTTACATTTTTTCTTTCATCCACCACTAAGCATGCTTTTTTTTTTTTCCCTTCCACCACTAACTTTTCTCTCATTTTTTATAGCACACGTTACTTTTTTTTTTCTTTTACTTTTTTTCTTTCGTCCACCACTAAGCACGATCTAAATCATTAGTTAACTGCTCATCGATCTAAATCATTAGTTAACTGCTCATCGTTTTTCTTTATTATTTCTCAATCTCAACTCCCATAAATTGATCTATATAAAGATGACACCAAGAATAATATTGTTCGAGGGCTTACGATTGCTCATTTATCAATTCTCATATATCAGTTCTTCTGTATCAATATTGTTCGACGGCTAAGCAAGAACGATATTTCCGATAATGAAGATTTCGATTGCTCCTATATCAATTCTCACGGTGTTCATTCTTTTTATTTCTCTCATCATGGTAATTTTCTTCTTCATAAACTTATATTTTTAACCATTTTTTTCTTCTTTTTTTCAGGCTAAAAAATATGCTATTCGATATACAGTCCGTAGTATACAAATTTATAGAGAAAATAATTGTTCATAGTGATTGTATATTGTACTTACTGATACTTGATAAACATAAACTGCATAATTGATAACAATTTCATAAATCGGCGTTATTGGACATAGCAAACTAAAATTTTAGTATTAAAATTTTCATAATTTATTGGTGAGTTATCGAAAACATAAATTATTAATTTGCTATATTTCATAAGTTATGAAATATTTATAGAAAACATGAATTTGTTGTTAACACTAAAAAAACATAAATTACTAGTGTTTATTATCGAACGGGTGAGTTATTAATTAGTGTTAACAATTTCATAATTGGTATTATTAGTTCTTCACTTTATTTTTTTATTTACTTCATTTGCATATATCTCTCTAATTAATCATGTCATATTTTTGAATTTGGCAAACATTGTCATTGAACAATGACCACTTCCCACCTTAATTATAATATTCCTAAGTTGTTCCATAAATGATCTCAATGCCACTCTTCGTTTTCGAGTTCTCTTTCATGTGTGTTTATTCTTCTTACAAGTGCACATTGATGTAGCCAAATATTTGTATTACCAATTTATATATTTTTTAAAATTATTTATTTACCTGCATTTATTTTGCGTTTTTTATAATATCCGTCAGTGCAACGCACGGAGCAAAGTACTTGTAATATATAATAACAAATTAATCATTAGGGTTAAATATAGTTTACACCCCTAAAATATAGCCTCTATAACACTTATCCCCTAAAGTATCGTTTGTAACACTTACCCCTCAAGCTGAATTTAATTTGTATTTTAAATCCTAATACCTTAAAATTTTCTTCTTTTATTTAAAAGAATAATTAAATTATACAACTAAAAATATATGTTGAAAATGCAATCTTTTGTAAGTTAAAAATGTTATCTTGTGTTGGGTACATATTTAATAAATAACATCTAAGTGTTATTTGTACCAATTAATCGAATATATTCATATCGATAAATTTTAAGTAATCAATACATAACTAATAGCAATCTTAAGTATTTAAGTTTAGTTTAATTCATTAATTTCTTAAAATGTATTTTCATTTTATTATTATACAATATATATTACTTTTTATTTTTTCCAATTATTTCATTTTAGTTACTTTTAATTTTTTTATGATCCAATAATTATTAGATTGTTATGTTTACTATGTTTTAAATTTTAAAATATAAAATCATTGATATTGAGGGGGTAAGTGTTACAAATAATACTTTCAAGGGGTAAGTGTTATATAGGCTATATTTTAGGGGTGCAAAGTGTATTTAACCCTAATCATTATATTCAAATTTTGAAATCACATTAAGTAATGTACTTGATGAGGGGATCAGTATCTCAAGATTTTTTTGATGGGGATCGTGCCCCTTGTTAGATATCATGGGTCGTAAGTATGTTAGGACCGTAGCCACGTTTTAAATGTAGGACCCGATGAAAACAGGTAGAGAAGTTTATGAAATCAAGCTGCCCAGGCTATATAGATCATCATAACATCTCTAAGTGTTCTCAGCGTTAATGTTGACTTGAGCTAATAATTGTGTAGTGAAAGAGCAATAACTGCGAGAGTAAGGGAAAACTTGTTTTATTCATTGATTGAAAATGTGAATGTTACAAGCCTACTTGAGGCAAAGGGAAATAAACATGTAGGGAGCGAATCGCCAAAATAACTAAACTTATACTAAGTAGTAGGTGTTTCGTCCAATTGATGTAGATATGTGAGGGGATGTATCATCCTTAGGGTAGGATAACCCCCCAGTTTAGGATGATGCAATCACTAACTATGTTCTGGGCTCAAGAGGCTCCAAGTGTCATTGACATCATTAAAAGTCCAGGGACGTAGAAGGAGATTGTCCATGAGATGTCGATGATTGTCGTCGGTCATCTCGTCGTCGGGTGTCGAAGTGATCTTCATTTCTTTTCCTATTGGGAGGAGCGAGGGCCGAAGCTTCTTCGATGCGCACGTGTTTCCCAGTGCGACTTAATAACTCCTCCAAAGTGGCTGGAGGTCTTCCTGCGATAGATTCCTTGAATCTAAATTGCTTCAAGTTTTGTTGAATGATTCCAGAGAGCATGCTTCCTCCCACGTTAGGAACTTCATGAGCTGCCTCCAAAAATCGTTTAATGTAGTTGCGGTCTCTGGGTGATAGTAAAGAGGTATGCGAGAGTTTTAGAGTACTCTTTGTTGATAGCGAAATAGTTGGTGAAGCGATCCGTCGGTTGCGAGAGAGCTTCAATTGACCCAGTGGGCAAAGAGTTGAACCAGCTTAATGCTCGTTAGGAGAGCGTTGTGCGGAACATCTTGCACATCACCGCATCAGTTGGGTCATACAAATCTGCTATGACGTAGAACTTTTCAAGGTGCTCATGTGGTCACTAGTTCCATCGAACTGCGGCAGACTCGAGACCTTTACCCGTTGGAGTAGTATCTCATTGAGTATTGCGACAGTGAAGGGACTGCGCCTTATTGGAGCAACTGCCCTTCCACCAATAGGATTACCTATATGGGGAAGGTGATTCGAGCGAGATACCTGACTGTTAATTTCATCATCTCCACCATTGTGTGGAGGAGCTCGTTGGCGAGAGCCGTTGCCTCTTGGAGGTGAACGTTGGTCTTGTTTCCCATTCGTGCATCATGGCGATAAGTAGATTATTGCATCCGAGACATAGAGTCTGAGATGGATACGTTATCCGGTGGCGGTGGAGGTCGTTGTGCCACGGGTGGAGCTGCAGGGGGAGCATTCACTCCCGTTGTGGCGATGTATTGTGACACTGCTTCAGTGGTAGCACGAGCTGAAGCCTCCGCAATCATGTATTGGAGGGCCTCTTCGGTGATCTGAACCGTTCGAGGAGCGGTGAGTTGTGGATCCTATAGGGGGTTTATCTGGACGTGACAAGGTGGATCCTGATTACAAGGAGGAAGTGGCAAGCCATAGCCTCCGCGAGGTGGGAGGTTTTTACCAGTGTCATGTTGTCTCCGAGTAGATGACTCAGGGACATCATGCGCGCTACATGATCTTGTATGCGTTTCCACTGACAGAGCCATTATGATGATGCTAGAAATAGATTACCTTAAATAAGTGAGGTAGGATGAGCTAGAAGAGCAAAGGGGATCACTGGCTCGCGAGCTATATGGTCCTGAAATACCTGCGAATAGAGAACACGTGAACTAGGCCGGGGGTAGATCCGGCGGAAACCCCTCTGTCGCTCAAGTCAAACGTGCGGATCATAGAAGTAATTGAGAGAATATAAATTATCGTATTGCTCATATAATAAGACGTACCTTAACAAATAAGTTAGAACATTTATTTATAGCTCGTCGATTGGGGTAGAGTTAATTTGTCGGGTCCGAACCTTATTTGAACGTGATTGGGTATTTGTAGTAGTGGTATTCTAAATCGGGCTCGTGACCCAATAAATAGAGAAATTGTAGGTGATAAGATAAAAATGTTTGTATTAGTATAGAGTATAGATATAAATGCTTCAAATCTTAAAAGAAAATTGGGGTGATAAGATTGATTATATAAGAAATCAACCTGAAAATACTAGTGTTATTCGTGTATTGGTTTTACTGAGCAACCTACGCATTTTTAATTCATATTTTTTGGTCGGATCAACCATCATCCAACCTATTAAAGTCGGGTCAGTAATTAAAACCATTCATGAATAGTTGGATCAGTTGATAGTAGATAATATAGTAAAACTCTTGATTGTTCAGATAATATCGAGCAACCAACTTAATTTCAGTTATTTAATATTTTTGGTTTAATTTCAAGTTTCTACTTTAAACTTCAAGCAATTCTCCCTAGTCTAATAATCTGACTAAAATTATTTAACAAAACCTAATTATTTAACTTGGCTTACTGAGGAAAAAAATAAATCTCGTGGATTATTATTGCCTTGGGAGTTAGAAAAGGAGGCTTGAATAGTTCATATATTTTTTATAAATATATTTTTTTATTCGTGGAATCAGAGAAAGTTTCAATATGTTATATATGCCCAATTTTTTTAGATTGCTCTATAGTATTTTTTATTTTATTTTTTTGTCGTGTATTGAACTAATTATGTTAATTTTAAAACATATTATGTGGCTTGAAATATTTGAATTCCTATTATATTATATCAATGTTGGTTGAGGTAGCAGACTAATCGGTCTTTGAAGTGAAGGCGGATCAATACCTTTATGATTTTGATGTAAAGATTTGAAAAACTGAGTTTTGGCCTGTGATGCGGTTTGAGACGGTCCAAAACGGTCCGAGGCAGTCACGACCTTAGAGGTGGGGCGGGTCAAATATTGATGGAAAAAATAGGTCAAAAATCGGTTTTTTTAATCCAAAAGAAAAAAAAAGTCCAGCTTTTAATAAATAAAAAATGACTTTATGTTGTGTTTTGTTTATATTAATTGCTATTTTCAAATGACCTAATGATATATTCTTGCAATGTTCGAGCATAATTTCGGATGCAGAAGATTTGCATTTTATTTATATTTTGTAATGATTTTCATGTGTATTATATGCTCTTGGTATTATTAAACTTTTGTTATGTGGTTAGTACTTATCGCCACAATTTTTTTAGTCTGCATAAATAAATTATACGAGACAAGAAAAATTGGAAACAAATGAATTTTATTAATCAAACGAAAATGAGTTACAATCTCCGGGATAATTCCCTTGATTTTTTTCTCCTAAATCGATTCAAGAGCTTAGAAGCTTTTTCTTGAATTGAATAAATATAAACAACACCTTGAATTAAAATATGTTATGAATTTGCAGTGGAAGCTTGAGACTTGATTTGTACGTCTATGTAAGTTTGTATTTGCATGAATCAGAGGTATCCTTTTATATGCAGGAGCTAGGTTTGTTCTGTAGCATGGGCTGGTGGAGCTAGATACCTGCCATTTGATTTATTCTGACTAAATATGAACCCAATTTAAATAATATTTATCTATATTTTCATGAACCGAAGGTCTCCTTTTATAACACGAGTGAGGTGACGGGTGACCACCGCCCCTTATCTCTAGTGTAGTAGTGTAGTACTGGACCTGCGGGCACATCCCTACCCTAAGAACTCTTCTTTCACGCGGAATTGAATTGTGACTTTGTAAGTATTTCTAAACTCTTCAAGTCTGCCCAGCAAAATAGAGAGAAAATAATCCATCGAAGTCTTTCCTCGGGAGTTAGATGCTATATCTAGTTATTTATACTGGGTCGTTTTTTATTATAGATCTGATTAAATAAGTATCCACTGAGCACACATACACATGCATGGGTATGTGCGATTATGTATAGATCTACGGTTGAAATTCGTACAGTGTAAACAACCAGATATAGTGTCTAATTATCTGTATTTCCTTATATACTTGACTCACTATTCTATAAATTAAAGCAAAATAGCAAAGTTTGTCTCACTTCAATATGCATAGGTACAAGGAAAAGATGAAGCGGTTCAGAAATATGGTTATTGTTATACTCACATTGCTTGGTTTTATGCTAATTCAAGGAACAACAATATTTCTAGGTAAGTATATTCGACTCTTGATTTGGTTTCACAGAACTGCTTCTTCCTAATTGAGGAAACATACCAACCTTCTTTAGAAGAGTTGGTACATAGTCTCTACTATTAGAGTAGATGTTTAGGGTTTGAATTATGCTTCTCTCCTACTTTTTCAACTTGTAACAGGATTTGAATTTCTCAAAAAGAAAAAAAAAAATTGAGGAAACATAAACTGAGATGACTATAGTGTGTCCATTTGACGGTTTTGCAAAAGAATGAACAAAGATACTCGAAACAAAAAAATATATAGTGTCCTTACCTCAGAAAAAAATAAATTTTAGGGACTTTTCTCTAATTGTCCCATAATTATAACCCATTTTTTTATATTTAACTTATAGATTGTAACGAAACTATTAGTGATATTTAATATGTTATACAGCTAAACTTTTATAAATTAATACAGTCAGCACTAGCAAAATTTTATTAATTTAGCGAACTATTAAATTATCGAAGTAATAATTTAATATATTTTCACTGAATCGGGACCAGAAGAAATTATTATTTAAGCGAGATTATTAATTTATCACGTATTAATTTATCGAGGTTCTCCTGTATGTTCAACTGTATATATCAAAAACAAAAAAACTGTATTAAATATCCAATAAATCAAAGAAAATATGTATATATTTTCTCATTTAATTAATGATTCTTGGGATATCCAATAAATCAAAGAAAATATGTATATATTTATGGTTCATTTTTTCTATAATTTGAAGAGCATGGGTCGGATCAAATACTAGATCCCGGAAGGCCAGCATGTCCTCCTCCACCGCCACCACGGCCGCTGCACGGGTCTCGCCCATGAATTAATAACTGAAAGACACAAAACTAGGGGTGAGCAAAAAAACCGAAAAACCGAACCGAAAAACCGAAAAACCGAGCCGTTTTAAACCGTACCGAATAGCAAACCGCATGTACGGTTTTTTATTTTTGAAATACCGAATTATTCGGTTCGGTATGGTGGGAAGGTAAATAACCGAACCGAAAAACCGAACCGAAACTATAAAATGACTTCATTTTATATAATATATGTATTATTTTACCCTAATATTTATTTTCTATATTTCAATTACTTGTCTCAGTCTAAGCATTTGTTCATAAATTGAGCCATTGTATTTTATTTATTTAGTAAGAAAAAATTTACTTGAGTTCATGGTGTTAATAATGTAGTAGATAAAAGTAGGAAAAAAAAATGAAGCATAATGCATCATCTAAATTACATCATCTAAATTACGTTAAGTCCTATGAAATTAAGGATTTTATATTTTCATTGCATTAGTAAGTTGTGAAAGTAATTGTAACTAGTAATCATGCCCGTGCGTTGCACGGGGTCGCATTCCACAAAAGGAAAAAAAATAATTGTTTAAATAAATGATAATAAAAATATATCAAATAATATTGAAATATATCTGTGAAATTCAGATTACAAAACTATTACTTGGGGTGTCAGACCGAGTTGGCTCGTACCTTCACAACAGCGGAACTTCCCCGACCTATTCAGCAGATGATTCGGATGGACCAGCTTGGATATCCATCCTTTCGACGACAGTCTCGCACATAGGTGCCATGCATTCCACGTTTTTATATTATTGGCAATTTATGAATTTTCGTGAACTTTACATGTTAGGGAGGGTTGGGGTGATTATGGATTGTTTGGGTCTATCAAGACTAGACTGTTTGTCGAATGGTGCCACACATTTCGCAGCCGTTATACCTGTTTCGCCCATTTTTGGCGAAAGTGTAAGTGGCCTCGGCTGTTGTGGTGAGGCGAACGGTCTACCTTGGTCTTCCCCGACCTTCTATGATCATTCCCACCCCGTCCTTTTTATTATTTGGGCCACCTGTTTTGCCCGTTTTCTTAACGTTTTGTTAGTTACCTAATGTCTTTTGTTTGTCAATTGCTATTATTAGCCATATGTTGGGCAGTAGCAATTTGAGCGAAACTCATTATGTACTTCTTAAATTTTGTTTTATAAACAGGTAGGGGGTCAAGCCTAACCCCCCACCCTCATCGGGTGTCGTTCTCTTGAAAAAAAAAAAAAAACTATTACTTTATTTTATAGTAGCATGTATTTTCTATCCTACAATCATGTTAAATAATAAACTATATAAATTTAGCAAAGGGAACGGCAATTTTAAATACATTGTTTCTCATTTCAATACCGATTAGATAATAAATAGGTGATGACATTTGTACTTGTAATGAAAATCAATATCACACAAACATAAAAAATCTCATTTTTCTTTCTTTATTTCCACACACAAACCGGTAACACCCCTTCTACTCATATTTCTTCTTCCTTCTCCTTCTTCTTATCCTCATGCTTTTTCTCCTGATTTTTCTTCTTCTTCTTCTTCTTCTTCTTCTTCTCATTCTTCTTCTCAATCTCATTCTTCTTCTCATTCTTCTCATTCTTTTTCTTCTTCTTCTTCTTCTTATTCTCATTCTTCTTCTCAATCTCATTCTTCTCATTCTTCTTCTTCTCATTCTTTTTCTTCTTCTTCTTCTTCTTCTTCTTCTTCTTCTTCTTCTTCTTCTTCTTCTCATTCTTCTCATTCTTCTCATTCTTCTTCTTCTCATTCTTCTTCTTCTTCTTCTTCTTCTTCTTCTTCTTCTTCTTCTTCTTCTTCTTCTTCTTCTTCTTCTTCTTCTTCTTCTTCTTCTTCTCATTCTTCTTCTTCTTCTCAATCTCATTCTTCTCTCATTCTTCTTCTTCTTCTTCTTCTTCTTCTTCTTCTTCTTCTTCTTCTTCTTCTTCTCATTCTTCTTCTTCTTCTTCTTCTTCTTCTTCTTCTTCTTCTTCTTCTTCTCAATCTCATTCTTCTCTCATTCTTCTTCTTCTTCTTCTTCTTCTTCTCATTCTTCTCATTCTTCTTCTTCTCATTCTTCTTCTTCTTCTTCTTCTTCTTCTTCTTCTTCTTCTTCTTCTTCTTCTTCTTATTCTTCTTCTTCTTCTTCTTCTTCTTCTTCTTCTTCTTCTTCTTCTCAATCTCATTCTTTTTCTCATTTTTCTTCTTCTCAATCTCATTCTTCTCTCATTCTTCTTCTCATTCTTCTTCTTCTTCTTCTTCTTCTTCTTCTTCTTCTTCTTATTCTTTTTCTTCTTCTTCTCATCCTTCCCCTCCTGCCTTCTTCTTCTTCTTCTTCTTCTTCTTCTTCTTCTTCTTCTTCTTCTTCTTCTTCTTCTTCTTCTTCTTCTTCTTTTTCCTCCTTCTGTTTTTTCTTCTTTTCTTCTTCTTTTCTTCTTCTTCTCCTCCTCCTTCTTCTTCTCATTCTTCTCCTTCTCCTTATTCTTCTTGTTCTTCTTCTTTTTCTTCTTCTTCTAAATAAATAATTGTATTGTTTACTTGTAAAAAACAATTGCTTACGTTGAGATCATGGTGTTCTAACTTCGAGTTAGTAGGTGGTTAGAGTGGATAAGAAAAATCCAAAAAAAACAAAAAAAAATTTAGAAACACTGTAATTAGAGTGGAGTGGAATTATACCACTACCTAAAATAATAAGAAAATATTAAATGTTCTAAAATTATATATTTATTGAAATTAAATAATTGAGAACATATCACATTATGAGAAAAATCGTAAATAGATGGATAAATAATATTGAAAACTTGGTGAATACAATTAAAAAAATGTTGTGATATTGTGCAACAAAGAACCGAGAGGGGGAATGTGGAAAAAAAAATAACTGCCCCTAGAACTACCAAAATATAAATAAATAAATAAAAGAAAATTAAAGAAAAAACTACCCAATAAAAGCATAAAAAAGTTAAATGACAAAATTGTCATTAGGTTTAGGTCTAGGGTTATAGGTCAAAATATCTTCTTTTTATATATAATATATCAATTGAGAGGAATATAGCTAAGATACTTTTCTCTAATTATTTTTGGGAGGGGGTGTTTCCTTAACTATATTTCCTAGGTGAGGGGTTTTCTCTAATTTTTCCTATTATTAAACATTGCTTACTCACGTGTAGTCCTATTATTGTGGAATATATTATTCCGTCCTACAATAAATATATAAATTTCGAGTCTTATTATAACAAAACTATGTTGAACAATAAAAAAACAGATTTGAAATAACATTTTTTTGTTTATTTTCCATCTAAATAAACTGAACCAATATACTTAAATTATTAGAATGTTTAAAGTGATGATCCAATTTTCCATCCCAATGCGGATGGAGTTGCACGCTACATTTATTTATTTATTTTTTATGAGCGTTGGACTTCTACTTGGAAGATCACCTATTTAATAAAATATTTAAGGGAAACAGAAGATATATAGGGCTCTTTTGGTTGAGTAGTTTGGATAGATACTTCTACTTGGAAGATCACCTATTTAATAAAATATTTAAGGGAAACAGAAGATATATAGGGCTCTTTTGGTTGAGTAGTTTGGATAGATAGGTAGGGATGAGATATCTAATATTGGGATTAAAATGTTGATGAGTAAATACAAATATTACTTTTGGTTTGTGGTATTGTCACGTGTATGTTAATCACTTGATGAACAATTTCATGTTTTGTTTTGTTGATTTTACTGTCTTATTTGGGATTAGTTGTAAAATATCCGAAAATGCCCTTAATGATATAATTTGATATGCCCATCTTCGTCTTCTTTAGATCCCCAATTGCAAAACCCAGATAACCTACCAATTTCCGCCATAATCTTTAATTGACTATGTATTAAATTGTAAACTAAATAGATAAGGCAGAGAAAAAAAATTAAAATAAAATATGCAACTATATTAGACATTCTATTATCCCAATTATTAAGTAGTTAAGTGCAGAGATTCCATTAATGAAGAAAAGCATAGCATCAGAAATCATATGTATGTCCTTATCTTCTTCTCTCTCTTTTACCCCTTTCGAAATCCTAAGTGGAACACATTCAACACACGATTTATAATGAACCTGTACAGATTTCTCGAATCCGAGTACCACGGCATCTCGATATTCAGCTGTATTTGATGATCTGTTGTCGCATAATTAAGTTCTGAATACTCGCCAGGTCTTAATCGCATAAGATTATTCGAAGCGTTAATGGAGGGCTCTTCAACGGCGTCTTTTGGCCGCGACGGAGGACAGTCGGGAGCCGTGGGAGGTTGCTAATGTGGAAGCCAGTTCCCACCTCTCAAAAATTAGGGCTCATCGGTGAAGACAAAGTTGAGAAGAAAAACGACTATTTATATGTGATAAATTTGTAGTTGTTGTATGTTTGAAGGGCATTTTCGACATTTCATACGTATCACATGATGGGAGTATTTCGGTGATAACTTGTCAAGCCAAATTTGGCTTGACAACTAATAATTCGATTGAGGGATAAAAATGGTGGGGTCATTTGTCAAGGTTTGAGAAAACATCCAAACCAAATGTTGTACTAAAATGTACTATTTATCCCATCAAGGCTAATAATGCCAACCAAAAGAGCCCATAGTTAACTTAATAATTTTCATAGCAATTGTTCATACAAACAATAACTAACCAATAAACATCATAGAACATTTAGCAGGAATTTATTGAGAAACAGATTTACCGAAAAATAAAAACCCTTTTGTTTAGAAGATTCAAAGTTGAACATAGGAATTTCGATAAATTAGTAGTGTATGTGGAAACTGGAAAGCAAATCCTCCAAAGTGTGCAGGAATTTATTCTGAAAATTTTATTCTTTGCACCACTCGAACTTCCATCACCATCCATCAATCTATATCTAAATATATGTATATATTCCTACACACAAAACCCATAAAATTTCCCAATCAATACATAACGAAAAACATAAAAAAGGACAATAACTAATGCAAACTCGATATTATGCAAAAAATAATATCTCAACACCCTAAAAGTATGTAATAGGAAATATAAAAGCAAGTGAGCCTTTTTTTTTTGGCCATGAACGTAACCTGATAAGATTCTAAACAGAATCATTCCATCAATGGCCTGCGTCAAGCTCATCCAATCCCGTTCCCCCCGTTCTATTAATTCAGATTGTTCAAACCTGAAATTAGAACATATTTTTTTTAATAATAGTATAATATGTCAAATGATTATATTCAAAAGGTAATAGCATGTAAACCATATATCACTCTAATAGCTATAAACGAAATATGAGAGCAGCATTAACACTCATTGTATATCCGCTCAGCTTCCTTTTCACACTCTAATATTATAGATGTGCTCATGCAGAGAGTACTATAATGTTATAATGTATATATAGTCTAAAATTCGCCACTCTATGTATGATATTAATATAATGGACTTCTTTAAATCTCTCTGTTGACAATAATATCTAATCTAAAATTTCCTAGGAACAACAAAAGGTTAATAAAAATAAAGATTCTCATAGAAGAAGTTTCTTATGTTCTCGCATGATAAAAGAAAGAAAAAAGATCTCTTCGGAAGATTTTTTTCTTAATATGTTTAATGTAAAATTTATCTCAAAAATTAAAAGAGATATAATGAGAACTCTAATTTATGGCACATAACATGAAAGTGAAACAAATAAACAAAAAATCATCCGTAGGTTACCTGCTAATAAATTGCATCAGAAGCTCTATCCAACCACGTATTGGATGCTGATACAAATAGCATTGCCTGCAAGAGATATTTAGAATGTGTTAAATAAGTATCCAAACAAAATTCAGTTATGAACTGTATTTATTATGTGAACAGTGTTGCTACATATTTGATGGCGGCAAAAAAAAAATGATATTTTGTCTGTGTAAATTATTCCTTACAAAATCATATAGGAATTACAGTCGAGAGTAAGAAAAATGCTTATCTCCATAATCCCATTTAACAATCGAAGAAAAACAAAAAAATGATCTTCAAAAGATAAGGAATAAACGATCAGGAATCGACAACTTATCCAATAATGAACATCATCTCAGAAATTAATATGAGGACAACAGCGATATTTCAATGAAAGAATGCTGCTATGGAACTTCGCAAACTTTGATACAAAATTGAAGTCGCGTAAGTAATTAGAACTTCGCAAACTTTTTGGAGGAAGAAGAAGGAACATACAGTGGAAAGATTATGTGTTTTAACAAACCTGCAAGAAAGCAAAATGCATTCCACAAACTTTAAACCACTATAAACAACATAAAATTTGAATATGTTAAAAAAATGGCTACTATGGGAGATTGTAAGCAAAGAAGATATACCTTCTACGTCGGTTGTTAATTGTCGATGAAAGGGGAAAGAAAAAATTAACCTGCAGTGGAAAGAAAAAAAATTAAGAAAACAGAACTACATAAAATAAACACATACGAATTCCGGAAACCTTTGAGGACCTTGACATATAATTTAAATTATCGCCACCAACAAAAACATGCGAAAAAGCAAAACACAAACCATATGTTCTAAGCAAGCTTAAACAAAATATGAATCTAAAAAACAAAAAAAAAAAAATAACAGAGCAAGGGAAAAGAATACGTAAATCTAAATCAGATACGACAATAAATGATTTGCAGGGAAATAGAAGTGTTTGAACCTATTGATAAGCAAGAATATTGAGAATGGAGCATCATTACCACCGCAAACTCTATATTTTGTTTGTGGGAGATAAAGAAGGGAATTAACTATTAAGCAGTGGTGTCAAAAGCCGATGGAATCTCACAGGGAATCTATAAAATTTCTACGATGATAAAGGAGAGGTTTTTCATATAAAGAATTGAGATGGGATCGTGTCCTTGATGAAGATCGTGGTTGCAGTCTTGCAGAGGTTAATGAAAGATCGTGTGTTTAGTTTTTGCTGCAACCGTTGAAGAAAGATCGTTATTCAGTTTATTGGTAACCATGAAATAAGGAATTTTTTATTTATTTTTTACTTATTGAGAAATGAAAAAACTGCTAACATATGAATTGTCAAAAGTACCCCTAGGTTTAGATTTAGGGTTGTAGGTCAAAATATCTTCTTTTTATATATAAGATTGTATTTTTTTGTTTGTACAACTTGAATATATATTGACACTTGAACCGAAAAATAACCGAAACCGAACCGAAAAAAACCGAAACCGAACCGAAACCGAAAGAAACCGAACCGACAAAAAACCGACATACACGGTTTTTAATTTCACAAAAACCGATACATTCGGTTCGGTTCGGTTTTTGGCTAAAACCGAACCGAACCGACCCGTGCACACCCCTACACAAAACATAGAAAAACTCCGGCTGTGTTTGGAAATATTTGGAGGATATTTTCATTTCATTTTATTTTAAGAAAATAATTCAAAAAAGAAGTCATATTTACTTGTATTATAGATGTAGTTTACATAAGACATATAACATTTTATGCTGTAATAGTTAAATATGTAAAAGTATTGAAACAAAGAAAAGAAAAATGTGAAATGAAGTAATTCAATTTGTAATTAATGAAGATATTTTCATCAAACTGATCAATTCATAAATAGCTTACTATTTTCTAGGATCCAGTTACATTAAAGTTATTCGTATTCCTGTGGGTGAATAATTGTAAACACTTGGTACCAAGTTATCTTTGTTGTTTTAGATACAAGCTATAGAGCACGGATACAGGGACGGGGACACGAGAAAACGGACAGGGGGAAATCCCATTTTCGAAAAATTGGATACAAGAACGTGAGGAAATATGTAAATGTTAAAAATATAAGGATACATTTATAAATTCTAAAGATATTATAACATTAACATATACTAGTAACTATACCCGTGCGTTGCACGAGGTATCATTAAAACAAACGAAATTAAATAATTGAGAATAAATAACGCCACACGATTGAACAATCAATTCAAACCTAAGGTTCCACAGCTTGTCGAAGTCCAACATATCGTCACTTGCCATATCTTCGTTGTTTCAGAATCCTCAAGAGTCAAGATTCATATTTGGAAAAATTGTGACAGAGTGTACAAAACTGTGTAGTACATCTGAGAAGAGTCAAAGAAAGACCGTCTCACAATTTAATTTTGGCAAAATTTATATTCTTTCATTATAAAAAAGAAATAATTAACATAGTAGTAGATTTATAGAAATAAGAGGTTCCTCAAGCTACGGTCATTGATGGAATATGACCAACAATTGCTCGTTTCCGCATACAACCAAGAAGAATCGTTCATTGCCCTATTTATCCATTAAAATACAAAATATGTTTTAAATTATGAATTTTGAACGCAATGCTCAGTTCATTAACTCGAAAAAATATTTTCTCTTAAACTGCTCATTAAAAAACTTTGAAATTTAAACACAACTTGGAGAAATATTTTCTCTTGAACTGTTCATAAAAAGGAGTAGAAATTTAAATACAACTCAGAAAAATATTTTCTCTTTAAAATGTTCATCCAAAAATATTGAAATTTAAACACAACACCACTTTTCGTAATACAGCATGAGAAGTCAACTGCTCTAAATTCGTACGCATAACATATTTCCGATAAGATCTTTTGTGAGATGAAGAATTGTGCAAGTCTAAGAGAAAATCAGTTAGAATTATTAAATCATCTACAACTTCTTCCAAGTACATGCTATTGTGATTAAAAAAGAAAAAGAAAAAAGGAACGCAATGGTTAGAAGTATAAAAACAGAGACTTTAGTAAATAAGAAATACACAAATTATAAACATTTAGACCAATTTTTCTGGAAAGTAATTTATTCCATTACTACCATGGGAATTCTTCCTCATCGGTGCGTTTATTTTCTCTATCGGCAGTGTAGGAAATGTCCCACTGATACACTGGTTTTATTTTTAGGAAACATTTAGACAAATTATATATATATATATATATTGGTAAAAGAGGATCACATATTCGCTGGCATTGTCGCTTAGATTGCTAGTGAAGAGACGATACTCCCAAGGAAAACACTCGAAATCAGGTCGGCAACAGTTAGGAATCTCATATCATAAGTTCATGCATACATGTCTGCTTTATGTCTTTTTTTTTAAAAAAAAATTAAATAATACATAAAACAACTGAATATTCATGCGCAGATACAAATTTGAAGTTGCAAAATCAATTCCAGGAATAAACGGAGTCGAAATCTCAAATAAAGCATCACCAAAGAACTTGTTTTGCAATCAAAATGAGCATGAAAGTACTAAATATCAAAAATACTTTGGGGAAGACGATTTCATCAAATAATAAAAAAACGCTGCTATATAGGTTCGCAATCCCGAATACACATTCGAAGTTGCAAAACCAACACAGGAAAAAATGTATTCGAAGTTTCATGATAAACCATCACGGATGAACTTTGTTTGCAACAAAAAAAGGCAATATTATTCAATAATAATTGCGCAAGGCAAAATATATATATATATATATATATATATATATATATATATATATATATATATATATATATATATATATATATATATATATATATATATATATATATATATATATATATATTGCTTGAGATAATCAAAAAATGTGAAATACCACTATTTGAAAAAGAAAATCAAGCAATAGAATATGTTATTTACCAATATAATCAACAGGATTTCTTCGACTGCAAAAACATCTAGTAAGCCAATGAGCATCTAATTCGTTGTGAAACAACATTTGAGGACAACACATAGAAATTAATTGAAGATAATCACATCGTCGTATATTTTCGGATACTTTCCAGAGTGTAAACAAACACGTAGAAATCAAACTAACAAAATTCATAATAGATACCAACAGTGGCGGATCCAGGACGAAAATTCAGGGTATGCCGACTGTGCCGAGTCCAAGAATTTACTGTATAGTGGGGGTTAAATTTTCGGGGGTTCGGGGGCAGCGCCCCCGGAAAAAAAAAATTTGAACCTTTTTTTGTTGGATAAATTAGGAGAAGGGAAAAAAGAAATTGAAACTTTTTATTTTATTTTTTTGGATAAATTAGGAGAAGAAAAAATTTGGGACTTTTTTTGTATATTTTGAATTTTGGGTGGACTAAATAATAATATAGATATAATATAATGTGTTTTTGGGAAGAGGTGCTAAAAAAACAAGAAAAAATTTAGGACTTTTTTTGTATATTTTGAATTTTGGGTGGACTAAATAATAATATAGATATAATATAATGTGTTTTTGGGGAGAGGGGCTAAAAAGAAAAGGAAAAAAGTTAGGACTTTTTTTGTATATTTTGAATTTCGGGTGGACTAAATAGTAATATAGATATAATATAATGTGTTTATGGGAGAGGGGCTCAAAAGAAATTTAGACAAAAAAATTAAACAATACATTTTTGTTCCATAATGGAGTCGAACTCATGCCCTCAACTATTAACTTGGAGATCTTTGCCATTAAGGCAAATTTATTTTCATTTTTTGGGGTGGTCCATGGCATACTTGGCCACCCCCTAGATCCGCCCCTGGATACCAACCTTCGAATATTTTTCGAGGGTAAAAACCTGGAGTCCGATAGGTGTGCATACAAATGTTGTAACCTTAAGACCTCATATTTTGCTCCACAATGCAACCAAACAGACACTAAAAACAATTCAAGAAGGGACAAAATCCAAAAAGGTCATGATAAAGGGAAACTGTAAAAAAATAATGGGCCAGCGAAAATAGCAGCAACATCACAAAAAGAATAATATCAAAAGATGCATCGACTGAAATGTATGAGAGTGAGAGAGATTTTACGGCTAGGGTTTTCCAGAGTCAGCCGTCGAAGGATCTGCAGCAAGAGATTACAGATGGCGTCATGGATATTAGGCTGGAACTCTACGTTTTTTTTATTTGTTTTTATGGTATTTCATTCGCTATGTAGTGGAGGATTACGTGGGATTGTGGGGAAGTTGTAGGAAAACGTTTTGGATGTGGAACAACATAAAAGTTGATGATTTTTTTCTAAGGATCCAATTTTTATCAACAAAGTGAGCTGTAAGGACCAAGTATCCAAATTCTGGATGGAAGTCCACATATCACTTGTGAGGCATACACGTGTGGAACTTTCACTCAAATAGGTTCTCAATTTTTCTTTTTCTTCAAAAAATATCTCATAACAATCTTTTGTAATCGTGGGCCTGGAAACCAGATGAAACTTAGGTTGCACCTCGGAGCAAAAAGCTTTAAAACCGGCCTTCTCAACAATACAAAACGGAAGTTCATCCATTATAATCATTCTAGCTAGCCAAAGCCTTACGACTCTTGTCTTGGTCGAACTTCCAACTACTAAGTGCACCAGTAAATAAAGAAATAGTTGCTTGTGACTTGTCTCTTAACTCAGCAGGTAATTCTTTGCACTTATCTCTATGACTCCACAACTTATTTGTCCCTATTGCAGTAGGAGAATATATTACCTTACCAAAAAACTTGCACTTACAGTTTCCAAGCCATTTTTTAGTCTCCTCATCATTAACCTTGTCAAAGTAATTCCACACCTCAGATCGACCGTGGTGACCGGAAAGCCCCGACTTTCCGCAAAGTTTTTGCTTTTTCTCCGGCATGTTTGCGGTGTTGGCGTTAGGAGCGTCAATACTTGAAGCCATAATTGACATACTGTAGATAAAAAAAATTAAAAAAAATGCTAATATTAAAATTCTAATCTTCCATATTCAAACCATCAAATATGGAAGAGCACTGACAAGTAGAAATTGGATGGTGAAATCAATGAGAAGAGTTGCACCGGTATTTGATACTCACGAGTAAAAATTGCTTGGTGAAGAGAACAAGCAGAGGCGGTGAAAAATATGAAAAGCGGTAGTGAATAAAGTCAAAAGAACGTGAATGATAACAATTATATGGAAACTTGGGCTAGGGTCTTAGACTCTTGAGACTCGTAGTCATAGGCTTTTATTTGGGCCTGAATGGGTATTTACATTTTTTATATAATATATATCATAAATTATGTTATAAAAATACTATATATATATATATATATATATATATATATATATATATATATATATATATATATATATATATTAAGGGGTGGAAATCGGACGGAATGGATCGAAATATTTTTTTCGGAAATTTCCAATTTTTTTCGGAAGTTAAAAATATGTTCCAATTTTCGTTCCAAAAAAATCGGAATTTCAAAATCCATTCCAATTTCGGAATCGTCGGAATTTCGGAATATTCGGAAACTGCATTAACTCTTAATTTTTTGTTCCAAAATCGGAAATAATGGTAATTTTTATAATTTTTCCCTAATATTTTCGTAATTTTACAGCAAAATGCAAGAATCCAAAACGAATATCAATAAGATGAAATGTAAATACTTGTAATAACAACATAATCAGTTTATGAAAGCAAAGATAATTCTTGCAAATTTTCAAAAAGAAAAAGGAAATGTAAACATAGTTAATCGAAAATCGGAATATCGGAAATCGGAATGAAAAAAAAAGGTTCCAAATTCGGATATTTTCGGATCGGAATTGGCGGAATTCGGAAATTCCGTTCGAATTTCCACCCCTAGTTATAAATGAAAATTCATTGAATAATTTTGTATTAGTTTTATGTAGAACTTTGAAGGAAAGGGAATTGGCGAGTGGAAAAAGATACGAGTGTGTGAGATCAAAAGAGAGGAAAAGCTAAATTGTGCGAGACATGAGATATTATCATCGAGTTATACACGTAAGCGAGTGGTGTGGAAATTTTCTATTTTTTTAACACTATTTTTATAGTATTTTGAACAAGTCCGAGAAGGATAGTAAAAGATAAGTGATCGAACAACTTAGTATGTCGGCAATGGAACAACGCTTCCAGCCTCTGAGAGACTCCATGATCGAATGGAAGGACTTGAAGACCAAATATATAAACTACATGGGGGTCGACATGTTCTGGAGCCAAACTCTTAATGTATATTCTTGTAGAATAAGTTAGGGATTTGATTTGATATGCTTTACATAAGTTAGGAGATTTGATTTCATTGTAATTAGTTATTTCCTTGTATAGCTTTCTCTTTATGTGTATAAATAGTGACTCCTATGGAGAAGAATACATATCAATTTTTCCTCAAGTCTCATAACATGGTACCAGGAGTCAATCTCTGATCTTCTAGCTATTTTTGGTTTCCTTGTGGTGTTTTCATCTTCTTCATTTTTCGCATCCGTCGAAACACCATAAAACCACTGATGTAAGTGCGTCATCGCTCCGATCGAGATTCTGATCATACCATCAAGATCGTCGTTAAACGATCTACTCATCGGTGGAAACCAGACTGCCATCGGAGACCACACGCACCCTCACGCGCCCCCAGAAGGTCATGCGCGTAGTTTCACGCGCTACCGTACGGCCGCTGAAGAATTCCACGCGCCCGAAGTGTGGTTTGGTTGCATCTCTGTGACGTCATCCTCATGTCATCACTGACATCATCGTTCTCTAGCACTGACGTCAGCAGTGTTTTGTCATCGCTGAGTCAGCTCATCACATCAGCGCCAGTCATCTATTGACTTTGACTTTTAGGTCATTCTTGCTCGAGTTTTCGCATAGATTTCAGTTTTTACGTCCGTTTTATGAAAAAAAAATATGGACAAAAGAGACAATTTTTGCCCTCGACCCATCAACAATAGTATACTCTAGAGGGAACCAAGAATTACTTATCATGGTCTCAAGCTATGCAAAGTTTTCTTAAAGGTCGAATGATTTGGCAATATTGTACTGGTGCAATCACTATTCTTGTTCAAGCGAAAGATGAAGCATAATCTGCCTTTGTTGGTCGTACAATTGAGTAGACAGCCACAACCATATGATTCTTACATGGCTCAGAAATACTTCCATTCCTTCAATTTCCAACTTATTGGGCAATTATGACGATGCCAAATCGGCATGGGACATGTTAGCGAGACGGTATTCGACTTCTCATGGATCTATGAAATATCAGTTGGTTGTCCAATTGCACCAACTTCGCCAAGAACCAGGGCAATCCATCAATGATTATTACGATCAGTTTCGCATATATGGGACAAAATTGATTTGTCTGAACCAGCTTGGGTGTGCCCTAAAGATGCTCAACTTTGTGTTGTTTTTCCGAGACGAATTCCGTCTTTATGAATTTTTAATGTCTCTTGACAAAGCATTTGAACCAATCCGAGGTTAGCTTCTCAATCGTAGTCCATTTCCATCTCTTGATTATGATGTTAATGAGTTGGTACAAGAAGAAACACGTCTTGCAACTTTTCAAGTGAAAATAAGCTCAATGTCCTCGCAGTTGCTCCACCTATCATGATCATCACAGAGCAACCTTCTCATTTAAGGTTTGATGCCTCCAACAGTCGGTGTAGACAATCCATCAAAAGGTTTTGCAATTACTGCAAACGCCCGGGCCACACCATTGATACATGTTATCGTCGTAACAAATCCACCGTTGTTGTTACCGAGTCCATTCCGCCAATGACTTCCAACTCAGCTGTGTCTCAGTCATCTGGATCCATTATACATCTTTCCTCTCCTGAACTACAAGATATAATAGCTCAGGCTATTCGTATGGCTGGTAATGCATCTCTTTCCACTGCTCTATCAGTCTTGCCTGGTAAGTCTCAAACTTGGCTTTTCGATTCTGCATGTTGCAACCATATGACCCTCACTCATCCTTGTTTTCTAAACTTGAACCTGCTTCACACCCTTTAAATATTCACATAGCAAATGGTTCCACTTTACATGGCAAAAACTTAGGGTCTGTTTCAACGTCCAATATATTTGTTCCCGGTGTTTTTCACATTCCTGATCTATCTTATAATCTATTTTTCGTGGGACAATTAGCTGAACTAGGCTATCGTCTTACCTTTCATTACTCTGGATGTATTGTACAGGATCCGAGGACGGGACAGGAGCTTGTGACCGGGACTATAATTGGGCGTATGTTTCCCGTGGATAACCTTTGTCTTCCACCTGTTGCTCTCATCTCTGTTGTCGTTGTTGTTGTTGCATCTAGATATTCTTCACCTTCTCTTGTTTTATGGCACTCTCGTCTTGGTCATGCACCCACACCTCGTCTTCAACATTTAGCTTCTAAAGGTCTGTTAGGTTTTGTGTCTAACGAACATTTTGATTGCACCTCGTCTCAGTTGGGAAAACAACTAGTCTTACCATTTAATACGAGTACCTCTGTTTCTAATAAAAAAATTGACTTAATTCATTCTGATGTTTGGGGACTTCCCCCATTACTAGTATTGGTGGCTCTAGAAATTTTGTTGTCTTTATTGATGATTATTCTCGCTATAGTTGGATTTGTTTCTTATGAAATCTCGCTCAGAATTATTGTCAATATACAGTAATTTTGCAAAAATGGTTGAAACTCAGTTTTCACAGCATATTAAAACTTTTCGATATGATAATGCTCTTTAATATACTCAAAATGCCTTTCAAAATATCCTCCGATCATATGGCATTGTCCACCACCTTACTTGTCAAGGGACCTCTCATCAGAATGGTCGAGCCGAGCGAAAACTTCGTCACATTCTTGACACTGTTCGTGCTCCACTTCTCTCTGCAAAAATTCCCTACCCATTCTGGGGTGAAGCTGCTTTGAATGCAATTTATGCTATCAATCGTTTGCCAGGTCCTGTTATCCAAAATGAAACTCCATACAAGCGACTCTTTATGAAATCTCCAGGCTATCATCACCTCCGCTCTTTTGGTACAACTTGTTTTGTTCTTCTTCAACCACACGAACACAATAAACTCGAGCCTCGATCTAGAATTTGTTGTATTCTTGGTTATGGAGAAACTCAAAAGGTCTATCGGTGTTATGATCCTATCTCTCATCATCTTCGTGTCTCTCGTCATATTGTCTTTTGGGAACATCGTCTTTTTGTTGAACTTTCCCATTATCGTTCTTCTTTCACTACCTCATTCGAGTTAGATATATTTTCAAATGAGTATCATTATCCTATTTTGACTCGTTTGAAAATACTTATAATCCTCACTCAAGCCCAACCTTAAATGAACAGGTGGAAAATGAACAGGTCGAACACGAACTGCCCAGTTCTGAAAACGAATCCCTTGCTCCTGCTCCGCTTGAGGATCTTACAGACCCTACACCACCTCGCCATTCAAATAGGGTAAGATCTATTTCTACTCATCTACTTGGCTATCATTGTTACACCATTGTTGCCACTTTGCACGAGCCTCACATCTATCATGAGGCTTCCACTGACCTTTTATTGCAGAATGCAATGAGAGATCAGGAACTTGATGCATTATCTAAAAACCATAATTAGGATCTTGTTACTCTCCCTCCTGGACAGTCTGTTGTTGGATGTAACTGGATTTACAAGATCAAGACTCACTATGATGGATCCATTGAGAGATATAAGGCTCGTCTGGTTGCAAAGGATTTACTCAAGAGTATGGAATTGATTATGAGGAGACATTTGCTCCAGTTGTTCGAATCTTCTCAATTCGCGCTCTCTTGGCGGTTGCCGCTGCTAGACAATGGGATCTATTTCAGATGGATGTTAAAAATGCATTTCTAAATGGAGAGCTAGCTGAAGATGTCTATATGCAACCTCCGCCAGGACTATATGTTGATCCAGACAAGGTCTGTCATCTTTGTCGTGCACTTTACGGTCTTAAACAAGACCCTCGAGCTTGGTTTGCCAAATTCAACTCCAGTATATCTCATTTGGGTTACTCTGCCAGTTGTTATTCTACCTTATTTCTTCGTCGTACTGACAAAGGCTCCATATTTCTCCTCTTATATGTGGATGATATGATCATAACTCGTGACGATCCTAGTGGAATTCAAGAATTGAAGGATTTTCTAAGTCAATAGTTTGAAATGAAAGATCTTGGTCACCTAAGCTACTTCTTGGGACTTGAGATTACTCACTCTAAAGATGGTTTTTACATTACTCAAGCCAAATATGCATCTCAACTCGTATCTCAAGTCGGACTCACTGATAGCAAGATCATTGACACTCCAGTTGAACTCAATACTCACTTAACTCCCTTAGGGGGCACTGTTGAGTGTAGTTTTACGTTCAATACGTTTACTTTACGTGTATCTTTTGTTTAGATTTAATTATATTTGTGCTTTAATTGATTGATTTTGTGATTTATAGGTGAAAAACGAGAATTAGGTGTCCATGAAGGAAAAAAAGATCAAAAAGAAAGGAAAAAGTTGCAAATAAGGAAATAAATCAAATTGGAAGAAGGAATCTCGCCACAGCTTTGGCAGTGTCCACCATTTCGAGCATATCTCTCTCATACAAACTCCAAATCAGCTGATTTTGGCGGCAGTGGAAAGCTAATTTCAAGGGCTACAATTCTTATTCACGTAACATTCCAAAATTCGGACTCCATCATGGCGAAAATCGAAGAACAAATCCTGGTGGGGGAAAGTGGCGGAAATTGATTCCTATTAGGTTTCCACTACTTCCTTATCAAGAAAAGCCTATAAAAGCAACAAGTCCTTACACCATAAGCACGAATTTTACACCAAAAACACGAGGAACGAAGATCAACAAAGACTCAAGCATAGTTTTTCTTATTTAATTTATTTATTTTATTTTCTTTATCATAAGAATCACGAGTAGCTAAGTCTTTAGTTTCTAGGATTTTATTTTGAACCATATGTGGGATTTATGAACCCAATTCTATGATTTTGTGCAAGTTTTAATTCCGGATTATTTCTTCTACTTGTTTTATTAAGTGCATGAACTTGATCACTTTATGTGCTTTTATGTTATTGTTAATCGCATGAATCGGAAGATCGGGTTAATAATTAGAACGGTGGTAGTAGAGCCTTTGTGGTATTAACATAGGAATATAGTTAATCTCTTAGGTAGCCATTATTGAGATTTGTGCTTAATGTTGTGTTCTAGAATTAATTGCGTAGGAATACAGTAATTGAATCTAGAGTATTAGAATCGTAATACATGCGGAAGCGGGTTATGATTAATTTAGCATCTCAGGTTAATAATCCGAGTTAATAACTTGCATAATTGAAGGAATTGGGGAATTAATAATCACATAGGGGGAAGAATAAAATCCTAGGCTTGTCAACTTCGTTTTAAATTGCTTTCTTGTTTTTGCTTGCTTTAGTGAATTTAGTTTATTAATCATTTTTCGACTGCGTAGGGTGGGCTTGATAGCAATTGGTAGAATTTAGCGTCAAGGATTAGATAATTAAATATTCTTTGTGGGATCGATACTTGGACTTAAAAATCCACTTTATTACTTGTACGATACGTGCACTTGCGTGTAGGTATTACCACCAATAGGCACACTATTGTCAAACTCATCACTTTACAGACGTTTGGTACGCAGTCTAGTCTATTTTACAGTGACTCGTCCGGATATCTCATATGCGGTTCATCAAGTGAGTCAATATCTATCTGCTCCAAGATCTCTTCACTATGTTGTTGTTCTACGCATCCTTCGATATCTAAAGGGTACTCTTTTTCATGGTCTTTTCTACTCTACTGAGTCACCTCTAGTCCTTCGAGCATTCTCCGATAGTGATTAGGCTGGAGATCCCACTGATCGCAGGTCCACTACTGGTTATTATTTTCTTCTTGGCACATCTCTAATATCTTGGAGAAGTAAGAAACAAACATTTGTGGCCCGATCCATCACTAAAGCAAAATATCGTGCTCTTGCCGATACCACATCTGAGCTACTTTGGCTTCAATGGCTTATCAAGGACTTAGGAGTATCAACATCTTCTCCCACTCCTCTTCACTGTGACAATCAAAGTGCTATCCATATTAGTCAGAATGATGCCTTTCATGTACGGACTAAACACATTGAGATAGATTGTCATTTTATTTGTTCACACATTATTCAAGGTGTTCTTAAGCTCTTCTCGGTTTCTTCAAAAGATCAACTTGTAGATATCTTCACAAAGCCTCATCCTAAGGGACGTCATCGTGATTTGGTTTAAAACCTCAAGCTGCTTTGTCACCCTCCTTGAGTTTGAGGGGGGGGTGTTAATGTGTATTCTTGTAGAATAAGTTAGGGATTTGATTTGATATTTTTACATAAGTAAGGAGATTAGATTTCATTGTAATTAGTTATTTCCTTGTATACCTTTCAATTTTTCCTCAATTCTCATAACACAAATGTAGGACTTATTGTTCACTAACATGGTTTACCTTAACGTGATAAAGAAGTATATAACGATTGAAGTTTCGATGTCATCGCTACCTCATCAAGTGCGAAAAGATGGGAAGAAGGGCTCAGCTCGATCGACGGAGATGAGGTCATTTTGAGCATCGCGAGCAAAGAATGGTTGATGGACCTAAATCTACAGTTGTTTCCACTACGTTAGAAGAAAGGAGCCTCGCCAAATTGGGAATCCTAGTGGAGTTCGTCAACAAGACGATCTTGGGAATCATTTAAAAAAAAATGAAAGAATTTTTTTTTGGACTAAGCCTCAATTAGAGAATAAAGATCATGGTAATTATTTTTCTCAATCTCATTCAATTCATGATACTAAATGCTATTGGTGTTTGGGTTTTGGTCACATTACTTCACAATTTACAAACAAGTTAAGCTTGTTTTCATGGAAAAGTGGAGATGTTAGATCCGTTTCGAAGAAAAAGGGTGATAGTTTGCCATCTCCTAAGATGGATGATACTTTCACTTTTTCAAATGGGACACTCTAGCAGTCACCACTAAGAAAAAGAAGGTTTAGATTCGAGTGCGGATCTTTTTGAAACTTGTTGGTGATTTTTCAAACTTGTTGGTGATTTTTCAGGTGCGCAAGTGCATGTATCGTTTACAAGTAGTAACTTGGACTCGTGAGAGTCAGGATATCGTACCCACATGGAGCAAGTTATTTTCCTACTTCTAAGTACTAAATTATCACTACTTACTTTTATCCAAGCAACAAAATTGAGTTTTGATTTATTAATTCTTCGACTATGAAATATAAGTAAATAACGAAAGGCAAATAGCGAAGGATTTAATCAAATTGTTAAAAAAAAAACTTAGGATCTCGTCTTCCCCCTATATGTACTTGATTAATAAAATCCCTAGTCATGCAAGCTAATGAATTAATTTACTAAACCGGAATACTCGATTAATTATAAACATCCTTCGCAATGGCTAATCCTAACATGCATAACTAATCTACGATACATCTATGCAAATCGATTAAAACATTAAGCATTAAGAACAAATTCCGATTACGACTGGTAAGGAATAAAGATATATTTTTATCCTATGTTCATGCCAAGAACATCAATTAGATAAAATTAACTCGAGAGCTCTTCTACCACGGTTCTAAATAATTAAAGCAATTCGTCAATTAATTCAATGAAACAAATCACAAATTGATCAGATTCAAGAAATAAATTAAGCACAGGGTGAATAAATAAATAATTCATAAAACTTACAGAATAGGTAAATTAATCCAACAAATCCCACCTAGGGTTCTAACGAAATCTAAGATTACGAGCTTAGCTACTCATGTTGTTCAAAGAAAAATAATAAAAATAATAAAATACACAGTTTTAGAAAAGAAAGATAAAAAGAGGAACTATGATAAAGATTTGTCACGTCTTCGTCGTCATTTCTCCGTCTTCTTTTCCTCTTTCTCCAAGTTCTCTCTGAATTTTCTTGCTCTAAAAGGTTGAATTTTCCTGCTCTAAAAGGTCTCAACCAACTTGCCTTGGAAACCCTCATTTTATACCTAAATTCTGGCCCAAGTTTCCAGTTAAAATTAAAATTTTCGCCAGATTTTCTTCTCGGACCGCGGTATGAGAAATAACACTAAAACTCCGCGGTCCGAGCCAACAGAAAGTCAAGTTTATTTTCTTCTCTTCTCGGACTGGGGTCTGAGATTCCTTCACGATCTTGAGACTAGGGTCTCATAAAGTCACGATTTTTCATCCGATTCTCTCGGATTTTTGAGTTGTTTTAGTCTCCTACCCTTCTAAAATTCGAATTCTTCTTTTTTTCCTAAATAGTCAATTTGAAGACGGATTTATCATATCAAATCACACAAAAGTTCAACCGAAAGTATATGTAATTAAGTGTAATTTATACACTCAACAAAGGTGGGGATGATACGATCCAGTCAACTACCCGAGTTAGTGTCGAGCTAACCAGGTTACATACTCTTCCAATGCAAGTCGAAGAAGATGGAGACGTGATGCACATAATTAATAGTTTGCATAAGTGGTACCATGTGGATGAACAATCTTGCGATTCGATCGATTATTAATGGGGATAGTTCCACTAATCACGTGATGAGGCAATACATCATAGCAAAAATTGAGTTTGTCAACTTCGGAGTATTCTAAATTATATGAGCTGCGACGGATAAATGATAACAGAGAAGCCCGATTGCATAGGCATTACAAGGATGAAGTTCTTTGTGAGGTCGTTCCGACTTCCGATAGTGCTTTGGTTCATAAGCCATTTGGCACCTACACTTGGTCACTTCAATGTGTAAACCTATCAAATTATCTTTACTCAAGAAATGAAATTCATTTGGTTCTATAAATTGGCATCTATATTCGGTCTCCAATGGCTGCTACCAGAGAGATTTCAAAGAGCAAATACACACGTTGATAACACGTGACATGCAAAGATTCCATCTCCCAAAACATTTCAAAGCACACATTTTCTATCACAAGGTTGGCTATTATATCATGAACTCGATATAATCATTTAAAAACGCTCAAAAACTAGAAACAAATGGCAATGAAATCAAAATAAAACAAAATCCATAAAAAAAAAGGTATCCCTCACAATGTAACCATAGCAGAAAACCAAAGAGAATCCCATTTCTGGAGAAAACATTTAAATCTATGTTAATCTCTTACAACCTTTTTTGTCCTAAGCAAATAGGAAACAAAACAAAACAAAACTCAAATTCAACTTCCTTAAAAGACCCGTTGAGGACGCCCCATAGTGCTCTTCAAGTACAAGCATCTCACCTGAGATACAAAATATAATCAAAGAATATTTCAGTACAATATTTCAAGGAACAAAAATAATACAAACTAGGTTAAAAAAATAAAAAAAATAAAAAAATAGAGGTGTCTTACATTTTGCCAATTCTTCTTCAATAGGGAAACGAGGAAGTTGACGCTCATTTGCACATTTTGGAAGATTTGCTTCTCCTCCATTGATAGATTTCCAACAGCAACTCCCATGCAGAGCACCTTCTTCAATTGGAACTTGACAGTCGCCTTTGTCTCGTTCACCTTCGCTTCAAGAGATTCCTGGTGAGACACAAGGGTCGGGAATTTACCTGCATCAAGCATACTGAAAAATAAGCAAAAAAGGGACAATATCTTACAAATTACGAGAAATAACAGATACACATAAAGATTAGCATATAAGTTTCCAACATAGAAAACAAGAAGATGGACCTAAATATGAAACAAACAACAGGATATTTTAGCAGTTTCTCATCTTTCTTGAATTATTAACTCGATGGAAAGATTTGCAAACATTTTGTTTTCAATTTTAAGATTTATAGTTTGAGTAATTATTACCACACAAGATGAACTAGTCTTTCACGTGCATTAGACAAAGGTAGTTTACCTGCTTTGTTAAGACCGGGACCTAAGAGACGGGGAATCTGTTTAATGACAGCTTCGGAGGCCAAGAAAGCATGGTATTTCTTTGCAAGTTTTTTCACCAACTTCTTGTTCTTGTTTAGCTTCTTAAGAGCTTCCACATCCATGGACTCGAGACCAATCTTAGTGGCCTGAAGTTATATCATTGAAAAGCAAAACAGCATCAAAGATTAGAATCCATGAATCAAGTAGAGTATTAGTAAACAAAAATAACAATACAAAAATCTATGTAATAAACAGATACAGAGCCCCAAAAAACAAATTAACCAATGCATTATTAAGTTATTAACATTAGAAAATCAAGAAAAATGACATGCTACATCACTATTTTCTGTATATCATGTTAAGTATTTATTCATTACAACCACAGAACTACTTAAGCTATGAAAAATTTACCAAGAGCTTTTGCGTTGTCAAAGCACTACAGAGTAAGTGATAAATCAGAGACAATAGATACGTCGACATTTCATCTTTGGATAATATTAAAACACTAAACGGGACCGAGTGATATATATATACCTCTTCAACATGCTGAGCATCACCAAGCATGCAAATCTTCATCTTGGGCCTCGGGATATGGGGCAACTTCACAGAGCCACTGAAACGCTTGTCTTTTTGCGGGTCGTAGTTCTTGAGTCCAATCTGGAGCTCAATCGTCTCGGTGAACTTACGGTTCTTCTCCTTACAATCTGCAGCAATCTGGGTGATTGCTTCCCTAACGGCATCGCTCTGAAGCTTACTGTATATACATTACAGTCAGGAACAAAAATCAGCACATACAACTTCAACATTTGTGAACACAACTAACCCTAAATCACATGCTTCAATTCACCGAAAAGACTGAACATTTCTTTTTATTAGAGACAAAAACAAAATCAGCACATACAAACTTCAACATCCGTGTGTGCATAATAAATCTGCACTAATTCAACAAACCCTAAATCACATCCTTCAATTCACCGAAAAGACTGAACATTTCTTCTTCATTAGAGACAAAAACAGAATCTAAAAGGTATGCATATACAGAATACAGATCACAAACAAAACTATAAAAAAAAAACTAAAAATCAGAGGTTTAATCCATAAATGATTCATCGTACCTCATGATTCCCGAAGCCTACGAAAACGAAGATTAAGCTGTGAAGAAGAAAAAAACCCTCGTCAGTAAATATGCTTACACTGAGACGCAGGAGAGAGAGAGAGAGAGAGAGAGAGAGAGAGAGAGAGAGAGAGAGGGGCGAGGGGGGAGAGAGAAACCTTAAGAGAAAGCCTTGATTAGGGTTTGTGAGAGTGTCGATGGATTTAAGAGGAGTGGTGGAAAATGAAACCCAGCTCAGTTTAACTCAAGGCTATTATTGGGCCCAATTAATTGAAGACCATTTGATTAACTCTCGGCCCAAATTAATCCTACCTAACTTAAGCCCGTTTATATTATTTATTTGTTTTTTAATTTATAAGTACAGTAAAACCTCGATAAATTAATAGCCTCGCTTAAATAATAAATTTTTTTGGTCCCGACTTGGGGACAACGTTCTTAATTAATAATTCACTAAATTTATAAGATAATACACAATCGAAAATTTTAAGAAGCCCCATATAATATATAAATTAATAACGCATAAAAATAATTCTTAAATTACATGGTACATCACATATTTTGTAGATCTATGAAGGCTTAATACAATACAATTTAATTGTCGCTTGTTTCTTATTGAAGTTCACATTATCATCAATCTTGTCCCTCACTTTTCTTACCATGGTTAGAACTTTCGGTATAGTTTTCTCATAATTCAACATAAATTGTTCTATACCATTGTCGTTTTTAGAGCTTCCGTTTGTGAAACGGGCTCTCTAGTGCATTGAACTAATGATACAATAAAAATATACATGTAAAAAAAATAAAAAAAAATACATTTATTGAAAATAATAATAAAAATAATTTCATAAATTAATAAGTTATTAATTAATATATAAATTAATGATTATTAATTTATCGATAAGTTAATTTTTCGCTAAATTAATGAAATTTTGATGGTCCCAACTGTATTAATTTATAGAGGTTTAACTGTATGTACTTATCGAGCTTTTTTCTTTGGACACAGCTAAAACAAATACCGTTTATTTCTTACTTCAATACCATCAACATAAAAAATAAAAAATAAATAGGTAATGACATTAATACCCTTAATAAAATCATACCACACAAATTTTATGCGTGATATTGATTTTCATTAAGGGCTCGTTCGGTTACCTATATTGGATTAGATTGGATTAGATGAGATTGGATTAACTCCCTACTGACTAATTAATTATTTAGTCAGTAGCATGTTCGGTTTCTTAGATTAGATCTTCTATTAAATTTGTTAAATTTAGTTACTATATATGAATTGTCTATAAAACCACTTAGTTTAAAATAATACGATATGATTTTAAGGATAAAATTGTCTTTTTCCTTTTTAATCACCCCCTATTAAATTAATCTCTGGGGGAGGGGTGCTACTAATTTAATGCAATAGTAGCATCTAATAGCGGGCTTTGATTTTAGTAGCGGGTTTAAAAAAATGTGAATCTTGTCAACCGAACGTGTTATTAGCCCCTACTATTTAGTCAGTAGCACCTTATAGCAGTAACCGAACGAGCCCTAAGGGTAATAATGTACCTATTTTATGTTGGTGATTATCAAAATTTATTAGCAAATAAAACGGTCTTCACCGCATTTGGCTCAATCCCTCCGAAAGTATTTTTATTCCGCCCAACATAACAATACAACCCTTTCAACAACTTGATAATCTACATTTCTCTTAATCGATCTCCAATTTAAAATTCGTAAAAGTGAGTACTTGTTCTAAGATAGATCGATTGAGATAGAAATAAATAAAAACTGAAAATCGGCAGTGTTCGATGGATCCACGAATTTACTCGAGCCCCCAATTTTGATTTTTTAGTTCTTATCTCTTGTTTATTTACCGAGAGTTCTTTTTTTTTTTTTTTTTTTTTTTGCACTTTCGGGTTCATTTACCCAAAACTTCTTCAGTTTCGGGTAAATGAACGATATTTTGTTTTTCCGTTTTTTACAAAATGTATATGAAGTAAGACTTTGAAAATGATTATTTTTTACTTTAGATCTGTTGTTATACGAGTAGTTAGGATAAACAATTATGGAAAATATGCACCAAAACCCATGTGTTAGTTTTATTGCGTAGAATCCTAATGTGTTTTATTTTATTCTGCATGAAATACCATATTCCGTTAACAATTAACACCTTTGACTATTGATGGGATTTGTGGCAAATTTTTCGTAACAAAAGGAGGTTTGGTCATTGGTGCATGTTTTCTTCAATATAAGGGGGATTTATGCAAATTATTCATTTAAAATTCGAATTACTTTTTCAAATTTAGCCGAACACATTTATTAAATTGCAATATGAAAAATTAAAGACTAATGGTAAGGATGAAGTTTCTAAAAAAGTATTTTTTTTAATTTTGTCGTTTCCAATTCGAAATTTTAAATTTTAGAACATTTTTTCTTCATTTGGATTTCCAAAATTTAATTCTATTTTTTTACACAAAAACAAAAGTGTAACTAAATAAAATTTTGAAAATTTTCAATTTTGGATAAAAATTGAACTTAGGAATGTATTAAAATAATATTATTTCAAAACTATATAATTATAGTATCAAAATTGTTACATATTTATATAATTTAGCTTGGGTGTATTATATGTAAAAAGAATATAAATAATATAATATGAAAATTCGAATTTAGTTTTGATATAAATAATTTTTAAAACTAGACTTTGAAAGCTTGAATTAATGTATTTGACTTAGTTTGAAAAGTAATTTGAATTTCAAAAAAAATAAATTATATTTACAAAAATGCACTTGTACTGTTAAAAATATGCACAAAACTTCCTTGTGTTACAAAAAACTTGCATGAAATTCTCTCAATAGCTAACATTTTTAATTATTAATGAAATAAGAGAGATAAGATGAAATAAAACACGGAGAGATTTTACGCAATAAAATTAACACAATGAGGTTTGGTGTATGATTTATATAACAAGGAGGGTGGGTGTTTGGTGTAGATTTTCTTAGATAGCATACAATTTTAGTTAATTGTTTTTGACTAAAAAGTTATTTAATCATGATTTACTATTATGAATAGTCAATTTTCTTTTAAATTAATTATCATTTCAGGCTTCAACATCTTATATATAAAATGCTAGGCAATATTCCTAAGAAACCCTAATGGTATTTTTGTAATTATGTATTTTTAATTTTTTTTGTATTAATTTTCTAACTATATATTCAACAATTATCAAAATTGAAACTGAACCGTGAAGAATACTTGCAACTCTATCTCCTATTTTTCTTTAATATATTTAAAATCTTAAGAGATAACGATATAAATTCAATTTGTTAAATATTAACCAATTTGTTTAGATTATAAATCTTACTACATAAGATTTAAGAAACTAATGTTATATAAAATATGAATAGCATTACATTCTTAAATATTACTATGATAGTGTATTATATTTTTTTATAATGTATTAAATTGTTCAAATTTTTTTCACTTTTAAAATACGTTCCCGTGCATCGCACGGAGAAAAAATGCTAGTGAATATTAAAAAAACCTTCATAAATGAAATTAAAAAAATTAAAATTTCGAATTGGAAATGAAAAAATTAAAACAAAATTATCACGGGTCTCACTAACTCTGTGTTAATTACTTTATTGATTAATGAAATTTTGTGTTTGAAATAATTAAATGGTAACAAGGATATCAATATAAAAAAAAGTTATTAATTCATCAATAAAATTATTATAATACAAGATAAATATTTTTTTGTCCAAAGTCACACCACTAATATGAAATTGGAATATGATTTATTATATATATTTAGATTTTGGAATTTTTAGATGCAATAATAATTGTTGTACTTTTTGGTATTTTTACTTATTAAAACTATTTATTTAGTACAATTACCACAATTAGGTATTTGGGTATGAAATTAAACAAAAAATCTCGTCCCAAAATTCCCATTTTCTAGGGTGTCCCAAAACGGAGCCTTCGAAATAAATTTTCCGATTTCACTCTCTTTCACCCTTCGTAAATTGTAACACCATTTGGAGCGTTTCGACTCAGAACAGAGAGAATACAGCGAGAGAAGAAGAGAGAGAGAGAGAGAGAGAGAGAGAGAGAGAGAGAGAAGAGAGAGAGAAGATGGGTTGGATCGGAGAGCAGATCGATTCCATCAAATCCTTGAACTTCAGACAAGTCCTCACTCAAGCCGTTAGCCTCGGTTCGTACTCAATATTTTGCTTTTCTGTTGAGATTTTTGCCTGTTGAATTTTTGAATAATGTCAGCTAGGTTTCTCTATTCTTGTTTTTTCCTTTTCTTTTCGGCTTCGGTTTTTTTTTTGTTAATACTTTGGAAATTCAAAAGGGCTTCTTTTCAATTTTTTTTTTGGTTTTCTGTTTTGAGTAGTTTCAAGTGTGGGTTTTGATGATTTTATGTTAATTCTTTTGCGGTTACTTTTTTAATGTGCGAAAGAATGAACGGAACGGAACGGGTTTCCGAGGATACGATGGAGAAGACAAAATTGGGGAGATGAATTAAAAGCATCTTTCAAATTTTTAGATTGATATTTTCTACATTTTTAATTTTGATTAAAGATATGGTAAATAGCATCTAATCCCCTTGCGGTTCGACTCATGACCCCGTTGTAATTTAAGCATATAACTCCTCTATGTAGTCTTGAATCATTTTTCGTGTGTTTGCAACATTGAGTGAAGTGTTTGTAAAACGTATTTACACAATCGTTGAAGAGCTCCGAAAATTTAGTATTTTCATATCCAAAAATATTAGTTTCATTCATAAAAAAAATTAAAAAAATCAACCATTCAGATTTCGGATTATCATGATTTAATAGGGAAGAAGATTGTGATTCTAATAGAGGTTGTCCTGCCTTGTGATTCTTTAGTGTTAAGATAATTAGCTTCTTTATCTATTAAGGCCTTGTTTGGTTGGGGAGATTAGCCATGATAAACTAAATAATTGGACTTTGTTTGATGTTTGGTATCCCAATAACTTACCGGGTCGACCCGCAAATATTATGTTATCATGGCTTATCTTGCCTTTTAAGCATGTTTTTTGTTGGACCTTCCAAGGTCCAACCAAACAATTGGGTTTCATTAGATTATTTAGTCTTATCTTGGCTAATCTTATCTTGGCAACCAAACGGGGCCTTAGGATTAGAATACTAAGTGGGTGATGGGTGGGGATTTTATAAGTTAAAAGAGCGGGTATTTTAAGAGTTTATACTTTGGTAAAAATCCATTACTTCATAATTGGGTGTGGGAATAATGCGTTCAGTTAACTTAAACGCAAAAAAATTGACGGATATCATCTATTCAAAACCACGTAAGGGGTTATGTGCTTAAATTACGACCATAAGGGGGTTGGATGCTATTTAACCTTAAAAATATGCAATTACGTGTTTTTGAACCATGACTTTTTGTTTGCTTATGTGGTGTGCATATTAAGAAGAATTTGAGAAATGTAGTAAACTCTTTTGCCCATTCATAGTTGCTACTCATTCATGCCAAATGTATGCACACACACACACACACGAATCATCATTTTACAAAATGGTCCTCACAGCAGTTCATTTGATTTCGTCTATGGATCTTGGATTTGTGGTACCTTTATTCTGTGTAAAAATATTAGTTTCGTTTTTTGTTTCTGGGTTTTGCATGGAAGAAGTATATGACCCAATTACCCTTATTGTTTCTAAAATATTCCAGGTATGATCGTTACATCCGCACTTATTATATGGAAAGGATTAATGTGTATTACTGGCAGTGAGTCGCCTGTAGTTGTCGTGCTGTCTGGCAGCATGGAACCCGGTTTCAAAAGGGTGAGTTCTTTCATATCTTAAATGCGTGTGAGATAATCTTTAACAACTTTTTAATAATCTGCCGATTTTCAATACACGGGATTAAAATCACAAGCTACTGCTTTTGATGAAATACTTTGTTGTTTATTTACATATTTTTCCCTCGACCCTAACTTCGTAATTTACATTCTTTCAGGGTGACATCCTGTTCTTGCACATGAGCAAGGACCCAATTCGCTCTGGAGAAATTGTTGTGTTCAATGTTGATGTATGTGGTCCTTGTATCATATTCGTTTCTGCGTATCGTTGCATTTCTAATTTGCTAGCCCCCTATGCTCGTTTATTTGTCGTTAGTTCATGATTCAATTTTGCCAATTTGGAGAGACAAGAAATATATTTTCTCCGTAAATGAATCTACTAATTCAGAGCTTTAGTCTCATTTTCGAAACTTTTTGAACGGAAAACTAGAATACAATTAGTGAGGTATGAGAAAACTTGATGAAGAAAAGATGTATCACGGTCTTTCTCCTTTAGAGCTTCATAAAGAAGAAAGACCGTATTTCAATTTATCTCGAAAACTTTAAATGATGTTATCAATTTCGTACGTGTTAAGTAGGCATTTAGAATCAATCTTCTTGTTATGTTCTTTTTTTTTCTGAAACTTATTTCGATTATTTTTGCTTACCAACAGGGACGTGAAATTCCTATTGTCCACCGAGTTATCAAGGTATGATTGGTGTTATTTCTCTCCTTTTCTCCGTCCATATGTTTCAATTAGCATAGGACTATCTGCAAAAGAAACATGACACGGTGTCAAAGTTTGCTGTTAAAACATGCAAGCATTATTTATTTATTTATTCTGTTGAATTCATATCGACATTCTTAAAGCCGTCGACACATACATATTACATAAATGCATTGATTTTAGTGTCATGTCTTTATCAAAATTTATTCAGTAGTTGGGTTAATCTCACATCAAACGAACACGTGAGACTTTGACTTTGCTACTATATTCTAGTAGTCGTTAATTATTTCAAGTGACTAGTGTTGTGGGAATAAATGTCTTTCTGTATATTATTTTTCTCCCAACTGCAGTACAGGAAATTCATAGTGATAAGAAGCACATAATGCCCATATGAGCACTTATTCTTGCTTTATAAGCAAAGGCACTTTGCCCTCGTGCTCTTTATTTAATTTTTTTTCTTTCTCGTCTTTTACGCTAATAGGTATTATTGCTATTTTCTTAGGTTCATGAACGCCAAGAAACCGGAGAAGTTGATGTCCTGACTAAAGGTACGCTTTTGCATAATTAAATTATATATAGTTACAGACTTTGTTACTCCTATATTAGACGTATGAGCAATGCCACATAATTTGTTAAAATTGAGTGTATTCAAAACCGTAAAGTATGATTCTTTGAGGTTCATTTGAAGCGAATTTGGTGTTAATTTTATGTTTGTCTGCCCGTTGATTTAATCAGGAGATAACAATTTTGGGGACGACAGACTTCTGTATGCACAAGGTCAGCTTTGGCTGCACAGACATCACATTATGGGACGAGCTGTCGGGTAAGTGCTGTTGAAATTGTTTGCATGACATTTCCATGTATATGGTTCATTTGATAAATATAATGATATCTGATTTCTCCGAGATGTAGTCAAGAATCGAATGTGGAAACCATAATAACAGAAAAGTAAGTCCCAATGAAGATAATCAGTGCCGTGGTTCTCTAGTGTTTTTGGGTTCGGTTTAAATTTGGCTACACTAAACTGAACTTGAAGTCTTAGGTTGGGTAGGTTTGTTGGTTTGTTTAGGATCCACTCGAACAACGCAAAAAAAAAATAAAAAAATCACGAGGCAATTTCAGCACACAAAATCTGTCATAACCCTCTTAAAGATTTACACACATCATTACTTTCAATTTTAGCAAATTTCTTTAGTGTAAAAATTATCCTTGTTTAAAGATTATCGAGTCTCACGATTCAAATCGTTTAATTCTACAACATTGCTTTATGTTCTAGAAAATCTACTTTTAAGTGTAGATTAAATCGCTCTCTCATTATTGCAATTGTTTATTTATCTTTCTCCAATTTTTTATTTTTTATTTACTAATAAACGTACATTTTGTCTACGCTTGTTTGCAGATTCCTGCCTTACGTAGGTTGGGTGACGATAATCATGACCGAAAAGCCTATAATCAAGTATATATTGATAGGCGCTTTGGGTTTGCTGGTCATTACTTCAAAAGAATAACAGACTATGAAATTTCTGGAGATTACACAGTTAGACCAATTGCTGATGTCACTTAAATACACTGGCAAATTTTAATCCCTGATTTTGTAGACTGAATTTATTGACTGAAATCGTGTTATGTTCTTGAATTATTAACTCCCGACACATGTTCACACTTCTTTTGCGTGGCTGTATGCATATCGTTATGGTTTCGGTCAGCAAAACTGAACAAAGTATAGCAAAAGATTTTAATCAGATTGCCCAAAATGTTATTATTTCACGTAAATACGAACGGGTTTAAAAGTATACATAAATCCCAGTGGCAAAAGATTGACATAACCCAATGTAGCAAACATGACGCAATCAATATAAATAGTGTAGATGATTTGTAACAAAATATATTCGAGTAGTTTACTGCACATTCAGCATTTCAAAACTCTGATGAAATTCTCTACGTATTTCATCTCGATCTTTCTTTCTTGCCACCACAAACTTGTGATATTCGGGATCGACTCTTGACCGAGGAAAGCCTTAAAGTAAAGGATATCTAGTTAATCTGCAAAGCAAACAATGAATAATTATTACATAGGTTAATATACACCAATTAAAGGTATTATTTGCATTCTCATATAGAATCAAAAGAAACACAAATCACAATCTATTAACACTGAATTGCACATTAAGAGGGTGTTTGGCTAAACTCATGAGATGTTAAAAGGAGCTTATAAGATGTTTTAGAACTTATAAGCTCTTCCAAAGTGTTTGATAAATTTAAAAAAAAAGATCTTAATTTTTTTTAAATAAGCTGCAAATTGCACAACTTAAAACTTCATCACACATAACAAGAAACTTCAACCAAAGATATTTACCTAGATAACCCTTTCGGTTTTATTACCAAACCAAACCTTCTACCTTTGAATTTTAAGATCAAAACAACCCCCAACGGCACACCCCACAACAAAAAGACCAAAATAAAAAGTAAAAACGATTTTTTAGATCTAGGCATGAGAAAAGAGAGAATAAAATTACAAACAATACAAAACAAAATGAAGTAATATAATGAAATGAGAAAAAAGAAAGAATAAAACGAGACAAATATCTAGCATATATTCATATACAACATTTTACTTTTTCGTTTTCATTTCACTACTAGTTATTATGTCTATCATAAAGTAAAGGGTTTTTAGTCACTACCCACTAACAAATTACTTAAGTTTCTAGCGTTTTAAAAACTTATTCATCAGTATAAGAAATATTTCAATTCTACGATATATTAATTTGAATATTTTCTTAATGCATCAGTCAAAAATAAAATATTTGATCTTACAAGTTAAACCATATTACGCAAGTAATATGTTAAAAATGTAACATAAGTGCATTAAAGATTGTGAGAAAACAAAAACAAAACCAATTTCTCAAATATACTCTTAGAAAAATTCCATTCAATGGCATTAGAGCAATGGAACATTGAGACTACAACTCCGTTTTTTCAGTTTCCACACCACTTCAAGAAAAGCAATAAACTCCGACGAGGCAATAACACAAAACTATACCTACAAAACACGTCCTTAAAATAATAATAAAAAAAACTCATCCAGCCACAGGACGAACAAGAATTGACTAATATGTCAAATACAACTATCATCAGCCAATCAAACCTTGACTATAATTTATCTTCTCGAGTAATAAAAGCCTCACAGAGTAGCAGATTAAGTGCTGAAAATGACAATAATTTGTCCATGACTTCATTCAATACATCAAAATTACTCATTTAGTAACGACTATATATCCAACACTGGTTCTTGAAAAATCTTAACTGATGAAAGAATATACCTAACTAGCCAAAAACCCGAATCAAAGGTAAAACTTCATGGTTATTCCCAAGCAATATTTGCAACATAAAAAATCTCAACACACAAACAACCATAATCAATCAACAAATTAACTTAGACGCAAGAAAGCTAACCAAATACAAACAAGTAGCCATAAAAATAAAAAAAAAAGAGAGAGAAAAGTTCGAACCTTGGATTAAAATCACTGAGCAACAGCCTCGAAGCGCTTCAACGCATCACAATTCGGCGTTTCCCTTCTGTACCCCCAGTGAAGCTGCTGCCACTCGAGCCTGCAATTATGCGTAAGTATCGAGTGATAGTCATCCTCAACTTTCTGTTCGATCGCAATCCGCTCCTGTGTGTTAGGCGGATATTGCTGCTCAAACTTTGCCGATTTGACGAAATAATTCACACCCTTCTGCGTAGTGAACCTAACATCGTGCGAGTAAGACCGGTTGAGAGAATAAACAGGCTCCGACGAAGGCAAGAAATTAACCAACAAGATCAGTATCACAGGCAACAACTGGATCAAAGTCCTCAGTCTACTGTGAGAGCCATGATCAACACCACCACCACCGGTTCTCACTCTCACACCGGGCCCGAAATTAAACCCGCCGCCGAAATTAGCGGCTGGATTCATCCCACCGAAAAAGAAATTCCTGAAAATCTCGTCTGCATCAACATCTCCGCCGTCGTAAAACCCGTTAAATCCTCTCATTCCGTTAGCGGCACCACCACCACCACCTCGCCGCTGGTAAACGGGCTCGTCTTCGGTGCCGAGAACATCGTACTTTCTCCGATTCTCCTCGTTCGTCAAACACTGGAACGCCTTCGAGACCATCTTGAACGCCTCCTCCGCTCCGGGAGCCTGGTTCTTGTCGGGATGGACCTTCAAGGACAATTTTCGATAAGCCTTGCGCACATCTTCGGAACTGCAACTCTTCTCCAATCCCAATATCTCATAATAGTCTTTCTTCCTCTTAATCTCTCTGACCACAGTAACCTGCTCCTCGGTGTAGACAGCCGATGCGGTCGAGGAGGAGGAGGACGGCGGCCCGGCCGCCGGAACCCTGCGGCGGGGACCGGTTCGGGGGGAATTGGAGGGATTATCGGCGGCGGGTCCGTCGGGATTGATATTTTCTGATTCCGGAGAGTTGAGATTCGACATCAAATCGCCGATTTCGATTGATGGGTCCAATCGGAGAGCTTTGTTGAGGAATTTTAGGGCGCGGCTTCTGTCACCCGATTCGATTGAATTCTTGGCGATTGTCAGACACTTCAAAGCTTCGTCTTTGTTCCCATCCATCTTGCGATAATCTCTGCTTATATAAATATATAATTGTATGATCGATCAGTCGAGAAAAATTGGGGTTTTACCCAGAAAAAGAGAGAAGAAGGGAAGCTACAACTGAAACTGAATTAGATTCAATCGAGGAACTTCCGGCAATGAAACGGGGGAGGGGGTTTTGTTATGCTGTGGGGGAGATCGATTTGGCTGTAGAACGGGTCGGGTCTTTGCGACAAGCAATTGGACTCTACTTTCACAAGGGGTAGGTAGGTACTTCATTTTACATTTTTACTTAATGCATCTCAAATTAGTTTTTGTCCAAATTACGGACACCCCTTTAGGTAATGTCCAATTACGGGAAAACTCTTATTGTTTGGGTAATTACTATCATCCATCGTTCTCTGTAGGGAAGCATCCTCGTGTACTCTATGATCGAGACGACGACGACGATGTGGCGACTGATGATGAAGATGTTCCCGTCCTAGTTGCCCACCAACAACGTAAGTCTCGATACGAGTTCGAGACTTTTAAGGGTGGGATTTTGTTAGGGGTCCGGCTCATGGAGGTATGTCTGACTCGAGGCTGATTCCTAGCTTCAAGAATCATATCGTCAACTACATTTGGGAAGGACATGTAAGTTTATATTTATTTCTTTTTATGTATATTTTCATTTTTATTAATATACATTTTTTTAATTTAATCAAATATTCTGCAAGAATGCATTGTCGGACGATGTCAGTCTAGGATTCACGCGCTAAAGTCGTTTACGAAGGATGGCCTGAAGAAGCACATGGCACCTTACGGGCAAGATGAGTTAGGGCTATTTGAGGCATCTGGCCTAGATTCACTCGAGCGCTTATACATTAATAATGTGGACAAAGGCCTTATGCAGGCGTTTGTAGAGAGGTGGCAGCCGGAGACGAATAGTTTCCACATGCCGTGAGGTGAGATGACGATCATTCTGATGTTGCCTTCATCATGGGGTTGCGTGTCGACGGTCTATCAGTCCACGGTGATTTTGAGGTAGGAAAGGCTCATGTTTGAGTTGTGCTTGTTACATGCAGAGGTTTTTGATTTGAACCTAGTCGACTCGAAGGCAGTGTTCAAGAATGTTAGGATCCGTTGGGCGGAGTTACGTGATCGCGTGTGGAAGCGGCACCAATCTTGTAGGCAGAAGGCCGTAGGGTTTTTACATTTCTATTCGGGATGGCTTTGTTCCCCGACCGAATCGTAGACAAGTTGAAGCCAACATGGATGAGATACTCCTGCGGTCTAGAGCACGTCGGCGAGTATGCTTGAGTTGCAGCGGTTTTTGCCACTTTTACTGACAGTTGGGTTTGGCTAGCAGGGCCCACGTAAAGGGGCTATAAGGATGCACAGTACTGCTTCAGGTATTTTATTATGAACATATTTATTTGTTTCAATTTATTATATTATAACTTAGTATCTAATTTTTTATGTTCTTTATTTGAAGTGTTGGATTTATGAGTACTTCCGTCCTTTACGAGCATCTATTAATCTGGTTGATAGGGAGATGCTTCCCAGACTCGAGATACCGACGACGACGATTTTCAGCAGATCCCACCACCACGTCGGCGATCTGGAGGGATGAGTTTGGGAGAGGGCACGTCCAGGAGGTCTAAAATACTTAAAAAGTCAAATACATAACAAATAAAGAGTATACAACATAAAATACTTAAATAAACCAAAACATACGCCAACCATAACAAATACGTAAAGTTTCAAATACATAACAAATATAAAGTACGCAACATAATATACTTAAATAAACCAAAACATACCCCAACATAGGTAGTTGACGCCACATATATAGGCGTTATTCGAACACATCGGACAAGTGGTTAAGATTTTCAGCTCTAACATGTCGCCACTGTGGAGTGATGGGTGGTTATGGACAATTAATCGATAACTAGATAAGAACAAAATGGTTTCATGACAACACCGAATGGATCATATGAGACAATTCACTCGGACCTACGAGAGGTAGGTAAGTCATACTACCACCGACGCAGTATATCACCAAAGCCGCATTGTATTTCGTCGCGATCGACATTCCCATATCTGAATATGACATCCATTTGTCCGGTCCACAAGGTCCTTGACGTCAATCACAACTTGTAATCCATCGGATGACTTCGTCTTGCCCATTTTGTGCCGCGTACGTACCAAATCGTTCATACATCTCAACAATTAAATATCTTCTCACATGACTCCATCTGTCTTGATCTTCGAATGCTGCTTTTGCAACACATTTGTACCCACAGTTTCCATCCGCGACCACATTTACATAAGATGCAATAGATCCTGCCACAAAACCTGGGATGTAGAATAAAAATTGAGGTCTTCCCTCGATTCATTTGGAGGATTCGGACTACGATTTGGATTGGCATTAAATTCACCACTTGATCTACCACGACTGCGCCACCGACTGCGACCGCGAGAGGGATCGGTTACTTTCGATGCTGCTTTTGCAACACATTTGTACTCACAGTTTCCATCCGCGACCACATTTACATAAGATGCAATAGATCCTGCCACAAAACCTGGGATGTAGAATAAAAATTGAGGTCTTCCCTCGGTTCCTTTGGAGGATTCGGATTACGATTTGGATTGGCATTAGATTCACCACTTGATCTACCATGACTGCGCCACCGACTGCGACCGCGAGAGGGATCGGTTACTTTCGATGGTGGGGTTCGAGTAGAAGTAGTTTCTCGCCGCTTAGAACCTGAAGACGATTTATCCTTTTCTTCTTCAGTAGACGACTTCGGTGGCCATCGTGAGAACTCCCAACCAGATTTATCTATCTTCGTCGGTTTATCCTTCGGCCGTCCCTTCGGTTTAACATTTACATGCTCAGCCAAGTGGACTGTGTCAGGATTAATAGTGTTATTCATGTAATCAACAATCATCTTTTGAGTCATGTAATACTTTTCTAACATTTATGTGGCTAGTCTAATTACCCGGTCTCTCATATTGCTTCGTAATCTGGCTATGCTTCGGGTATTTCAGATTCTTCAACGTGCTTGGTACTCCAGAATGGATGTAGCTCCACAGTTATAAATGTATCACGTTGCTGGATTTTCAACGAAATTCGGCACGCACACGGAAGTCCATGAGTAACAAATAAAAACGTGATCACAACTAGATAGATCTTCTACAGCTGGTTTACCGTGCTCTTCATCCAGAAAATTTAATGCCTTATGTGTGAACATGCATATCAAACTCTGAAATACCGGATACTTTGCTTTATGCTTCCTGATTAAGCTGGATTTTGAAAACTCCCCTTGATCCTAGTAAGTTGACGCTCAAGCCCCAAATCAATTTGATATTGCACGATGTTAACAACGCTGGTAGAAGCACTAATCCAACCCTTCGATGAATTGTGAGCACTTTCCACCCTATTCGTAGACATAAAAAAATGTAACTAATAACTAAAAACATCAACAATATATTATAAAATGCAGAACCAAAACCAGAAATACCTATTAGTCAACGTGTTCCCAAAATGCAAAATCTTATTAGTCCATGTTTTGACAAATTTTTCCTTGTATATCAACCACGTATCGTTCAGGTATGATATCGGTTTGGGGGTAACAACCATAGCGTCTAACCATTTCCTCGTAGTTTTCATAGTAATTTTTTTTTCTATTTTTGATTCCACTAGCGCTGCCCAATGTCTACGCCGAATAAAACCCCGTGTTTACTACTTCAAATAAACTTCGATGCATTTTTTCCACATTTCTATTTATGTGAAACAGACACAAGAAATGTTCGAAATCTGGAAAAAAACGAGGCATTGTTTTAATGAGTCCCAATTCCCGATCCGTCATGATCACATCAGTTATCAGCCCTTCCTATTCACATTTCATACAACTCATAGCCCATGCATAGGTGTCTGCATCTTCACGGGACATGAAAGCAACAAAAATTGTGAAATTGTAACAAAAAATGAATACAAATTACATACCTATTGATTTTGTAAGTTTAGTCCATCAATATAACATTAGGAAATAATCGCAAAAGTTTCAGTGAAATATGAGCGGCAAACATCAAATCAATCAGTGTATCACCGGCTTCATTACATCGATAGCAGTACTCATATCCAGTTTCTTGAAGGCTCGACATCATGTGCTGTCTCACGGTCTTCCCCGCCATATTCATTTTTTTCATCTTCTCAAGTTGGTTGTAGACATGTTTCACGTTCGTTGATGTCTGCGGATTATGTTGGGATGTGAAGCCCAGGATTCAATGAAAATTCGCAAGAGGTTCTAGATTAGCCGATTTTAATTTTATTAACATGCTTTGATTAGATTCGTTTAAAGCGGAATAAATCTAATCTAGCAATTTACAGTTTTTGCGAGCAGATTCGTTTCTATCTTCGGCGCACGAACGAGGATCCACACCAAGCATTCAATCCTCGAAAAACTGCTGTTAGAAATTTACAGCCTTCTTCCTTCACCAATATCTCCGTGATGGTTGATCTGATGGAGAAACTCTTTGAACAGATTATATTACTATGAGTTAGGAAGCTACTGTATAAATTTCAAGCCAATCGGACAAACGGTTGATTTATGGTGAATTTCTTCACAGGACTGATTTCGGGAATAATAGTTTGCTCTAAAAACCTCTAGTCTTCCATTGTATTACCCGGATTAATAATTCTCCTACAAGGCTGGAATTGTACTTGAAGAAATCTAAATCTATACTCGAGAAACTTAGAGAGAAAATAAGAAGAGAAAAATATTTCTCTTCCACCGTGAAATAGGCGTGTAGCATTATTCTTTTTTCTCATCAACCTAATCTCTATTATATATAGCACAAGGAATTATAGTCACATATAGAGAGGATTAGATGAAAACAAATCCCACTCCTTCTATAACTCTATATAGTTGAAAATTGCAGTCCAATGGGAACTTAATTTTGAGCTATATTAATTCCAATATATAATATTGGTTGAACTTTATTTTCTCGATTAATTAGAAAATCCAACGGGCTATAATAGGGACTAAAGGAGAAAATATAAATCGGGCAACTAATAATTAATTAAAGGGTAAATTACAATTTGCACCCCTGTACTATCGAAAATGTCGCATTCACCCCCCTTACTATCAAAATCTACAAATACCCCCCTGCCGTGAGCACCGACTGTTGACTCCGTTTGTCAAACGCGTTGACCGACCGTTTCATAGAGCCGTTGGCTTTTTTCTGACGAAAATACCCCCAAAAATCACTTTATAAATGTTGCATACTCTTGCCCATTTTTTTGACCAAAATTTTCACCTTTTCAGCTCGTTTTTTCTCCCTTTTTTCCTCTTTTTTCTCGTTTTTTCTCCTATTTTCTTTTCTCCTCGTTTTTTCTCCTTTTTTTCCTCTTTTTCTCGTTTTTTCTCCTCGTTTTTTCTCATTTTTCCTCATTTTTCTCGTTTTTTCTCCTGTTTTCTTTTCTCCCTGAATTCTGCATTTTATTCAACCTCAATTCCTATTTTTTTTCCAGCTTCGTTTCCCTTTTTTTTTCATGCTAAAATATCTTCTAATGGTTCAAATTCTCAACAATCGTGTCTTAGATCCAAATATTATATGTATTATTTTTCTGGAACCATCAACTCCAATGTCATCCCTCCAATGTAGTCAAAACCATCAACTGTGAATCTCCCTCCCCGGTGGATAAAAATTAAATAAAAATTCAATCAATAAAATCCCATAAAAAAAACTGAAAAATCCCTCATTTCGAACTACATCAGTCATAATTTCAACGAATAGTAAAAATCGACAAAAGCCCTAATTTTAAAGAATAGTAAAAATCGACAACAATAAAAAAAACCTAAATTTTACTCAAAAACATACCCTAAACCTTCAAAGCTCATCGAATTCAAGAATCCCCAAAAAAATTCACTGTACCCACACAAGTTCATGGCTTAGTTGAGAAGACCCCTAAAATTGAAAATCTTACCTTCTTCTACAGTAAGCGTCCTTCGAATGCACTCATACAGTAGTTCTTCAAACCAATTTCGCGAAAACTCAGAGAGAAAGGGAGATTTTGTGAGACTTTTTGCCTTATGAAAATTTAAAACGAGAGGCAAAGAGTGAGTGTGTGTTGTTGTGAGAGAATGAAAGGACTTGGAGAAATTTAGACACTCATCAGACGTAAAAACGAGGGTAGAAGAGTAATTGCACAGTTAAAGTTAACACTGTCAAATGTCTGACCATGACTGTTAAAAACAGGGGGGTATTTGTAGATTTTGATAGTACAGGGGGTTGAATGCGACCTTTTCGATAGTACAGGGGTGCAAACTGTAATTCACCCTTAATTAAATCCAAACTCTTAAAAGAATTTATTTAATTAATAATTAAATAATTATTTATTTTCCACTACCAAATAATTATTGAACTCCCGTTTATATTCTCAAATATTACATTCGAGCTCCGGTCGATCATTACTTAGATTCTCCCCACATTAAGATATCTTATAACAACCAAATAATTTATTCACTGCTAAATAAATTAAATGGTTTATTTTCACGAGTCTTACCCGCTTAACTTATTTGAGTATGCCGGATACGAAATCCACCTGGCCAGGACTTGGCATAAAAAAATCTTATAAGTTACTCAAGGGTTATTATCAATCTCATATTTCAGAGATGTGGATTCCTTTCGATAATTAATTTCCACCTATTAATTCTTAATGTCTCTACGCACCGGGGGCCATTTGACTCAATATAGGAATCTCTCCCACTGTGACATCAAAGTAGAGATCATCAATTAAATATGTACGTTAATTATCTAGGGATTAAGAGAGTAAGTAATTTACTGTCAACTAGAAATAATACCGTCTCATTTATGAGCAGTGATGAAACAATTATTTCACTTTATTCCGGTTCAACACATGCCGGGTGTGCTAGCACAATAAGTCAAAACAATAACTACTAAAGTTATTCTCTGTTTACTGTGATCAAGACCAATCACTTAAATATTGTGCTACAATCTTTTACCAATGGTTAATCCATTTCCATCTAGATTGTGGACGTTTATCTTTATATTCTAAACGAACTTTCGAAATGATATTTATGTGCGCCGTAGCACACCATTTCGAATACTATTAGAATATTAGACTTATGCTTTTAATTAATTGACAAACAATCAATTAAATGCATTGAATACCCTAATACATATTCTCACAAAATGATAATATACTATTTTATTAATTCAATAATAAAATTATGTAGATTAAAGCGAGACTTTCAGTCTACTATCCTAACAATCTCCCACTTAGACTCAAAGACTCGCAGCTCAACATCCCTAACCCATCCATAGAACAAATCTATGAGGCTATCATCCGATGTAAAAGCATGCACTGTATATCTAGCAGAACACGCAACCACATGATTGCATAAACCTCCCACTATACGGTTTCACTTTCTTAGGAAAATAAATCTCCCAAAGTGATAATATGCTAAAGAAAAATCACTATTACTCGACCATTAATTATTGAGTCGTACTAAGACTATCCTCCTAGTAAACTAGTATATAATTTTGTATCCTTCAATACTTAAGAATATACTTTACCGCTGTCTAACATACTAGCCTCAAAATAAATTCACATTTGCTAACTATGCAAGATGCAAAGCAAGATTTGAATTTAATTATTTACTATAGCATATGTAAGGCTTCCTTTGCAACAAGAACTGCATTTAACATCTCTATCGCATTACGTGTTCAAAGACACTAATTTCTCAATAGAGTGACTTCGTGCCTGAAAGAAAAAAATTCTTTCTTTGGAATTTGTACATGCTAAATTTGGCAAGTATTTAAATCAATATAACTTGTCTGTGACAACTTAATGTCATATTTCATAGATCCTATAAAATGATCCATACGACATAACTAGTTGCACGAGAGACATAACTAGCAAGTTACACAAATGAGAAATGAGACTACCACTACAAATAAACCAATTTTAATAAAAGTTCTGCTGCAGTTAATTTCACGTGGATGGGTAAAACTAATACCAAAATTTTGTTACGTTAATACCACAAAGTTTAAAACCACAATTCAATACATATTTGTAATTTTTTTCTTACTTTAATACCAAAAAGAAATTCCAATTACAAAAATACCCCTTACCTACAAAATATCAACTTATACCAAAAGATATTGAAATTTCTTAGTTTAATACCGATTAAAAAAAATATCACAAAAAAACCTTCCCAAAACCAACCAGACCCCAAAACCCACCGCCGCAGCCGACGTCCCTATGCCAACAAATCGCCGCCGCCGCCGTTATCCCCAAGTAAGAGTTAGGCTATTTTTTCTCCTTAGATATTGGGTTACATTTTATGATTTGATTGTTTTAGGTAAGAATGATCGTTATTTAGTGATAGGTGCCTCTAATTTCAGTCGATTTGGGCATTGGTTTGATATTTCGTGGTTTGTTCTTCGTCTTCCCAAAATCGACACATTCAGGTCGATTTTGCGCATTATCGAAAATTTGACAGATTCCTGTCGAAAATTGTGGAAAAATCAACAGGTTGCTGTCGATTTTTCCACCATTTTTGACAGGAATCTGTCGAAAAAGGCTGTGCTTTGATTTTCGACAGGTAAGCGTCGAATTTCAATGAATTTTTGACACTTTGATGTCGAAAATTCACTGTAATTCGACACTCACCCGTCGAATTCACAATATCTATTATTATTATTTTATTCGACACATACGGGTCGAAAAACACACATTTTCGACCTGTATGTGTCGAAAATAGATGACGGCTTTAAAAATAAAACTGTCAAAATCGACTTTTAAGCTCAAAAAAAGACATGAATATGTATCTTAATGTGTTCTCCTTGCTCGTAAACGACCATTTTATTGTCATTTTGACTCAATTTTGCAAGTTGTGTAAGGTTTTAATTTCTTTAATTTTGAGAGTTTTTAGGAGGATTTTGTTAATAGGAAGAAGAAGAATGAGAAGGAGGTTAGGGGTTGATACGGACCAAATTGTCCTCTTGGGGTTTCCTAATCATTTATTGGGCCGTGGATTGAGTTTTCACTTGTATTTGGCCCAAAGTCATATCAGGCCCAAGAAGAGGAGTTAGGGCAAGTTTGCTTATTTCTTGTCTATCAAGTATCCTCACCTTTAAATAGGGAGTTACTCTCAACTTATCACTTCTATGCTCTCTCTTACATATCACACTCGATTATCTCCGGATAAAAACTGACTTGATCGTCGGAGCTTCTACGCCGGGAAACCCCTCCCGGCGTTGCAGGTACCCCTCTGGCGGGATCCCCGACAAGCTATCATCCAAAATATCTTCCAAGGATCCCACGTCATCGTCTCGACTATTTTGGAGCAAATCAAGTGGCGCCGTCTGTGGGAAAAGATCTCGAGCTAAGACGTGAGATAATTTGAATTTTTGAATCTTCTCCATGAGGTTGGAGATAATGAGCTGCAAGATCGAGGAAGAACGGTTCACTGTATTTCTTGGGGAAGTTTTTTAACGGGAAACCAAGAAAGGGGCTCAAAGCTTGTGCTTGGAATCCAGATCTGATGAATCGATGAAGTACGAAGAGGAGAATGTGGAAATAAATATTTCCCTAACGTCGACCAAAATCTAAAGAGAAAAAGAAATCAGAGTAGATTCACGAGGTAAACCACATGAAACGAGTCCAAATGAGTCAAGAGCTTGACAAATCCGAGGTGGGAGAAGAAATGAGAGAAGCAGCAGGCAACCCCGTCTCGGTGTTCGTCGATCCATGTCCACCGAGCTAAGTCTCGCCGACCTCGTCTGACGAGATCGAGCTTGACAGATCCGAGGTGGGAGAATAAATGAGAGAAGCAGCAGGCAACCCCGTCTCGGTGTTCATCGATCCATGTCCACCGAGCTAAGTCTCGTCGACCTCGTCTGACGAGATCGAGCTTGATAGATCCGAGGTGGGAGAAGAAACGAGAGAAGCAACAGTCAACCCCGTCTCGGTGTTCGTCGATCCATGTCCACCGAGCTAAGTCTCACCGACCTCGTCTGACGAGATCGAATCTCGCAAAACCTGGATCTGCTGAGCCATCCCTCGCCAAACCTATGCTCGCCTACCGAACGCCTGTCGAGCTGAATTTCGCGGGCTCATCACCTCGAAATCCGATTCTCTTCTCCTCGTCGAAGCCCAGAGCGGCCAATTGAGCAATGAGTTCGGTCAATTGTTTTCTTTCGTACCGGCCAGTGCGCCCCCACCCGAAGGCTCCGCCTCTCCAGATCTGACCATCTAAGGCTGTCAACCATTGCCAACCGAAAGAAAGGGGATGTTGATTTGGAATTAGATCTGAAATCAATTTGGAAAAAATCTCCACGAGAGCACCACAAGTGACTAGAGCTGTTGTCCGTAAATCCTTTTAGCGAGGGAATGAGCTAGTCCGATTTTTCTGACGAAGCCTAGTCCTAGGGGCATTCTTGTGAGGCAGTGCTACCCTAGTTCTCTTGACTTTGGGTTGAAGCAACCGGCATGTTTTTGTTTAGAGTTTATATTGCTCAAAGGCAAAGGAAAATCGAATTGAGCGAATTAAAAATGTGAACAAGAAAGAAAAATCCGAATCTACGAACTAAAGCAATTTTAACCAATTGTTGAAAAATGCCGATTTGTTGAAAGTTAGATCGGGGAGAAAGATTCAATTGCATGATGTTGCGAACAAACTGTTTGATAAGATGTCTCAGAGAACACGCCGGTGTTACAAATTGAGCTCGAGTTTCGAGGAAATCATTAAAGGGATCCGGGATTACTTGGCAGGGATATTGTATCCCCAAAATTAAGAGATGCTATCGAGGCTGTCCTTTATTCGACGAGCTCCGAGAATGCAGATTACGAACCTCTAACTTCGTATTTCGATTAGCCACTGGTGGCAGTGCATTGGTGTGGTACAACGCGAGGAAAATCATACGAAAATGAGCTGGACTTTGAGAAGCTGAGGCGAGCTATTACCGAGTGTAATCTCTTGCTGAGAGATGGGAGTAACAACACATCAGCATTCGACAACACAACTATCGACGAGGTATGATATTAAACATCAAATTGGGTGGCAAGAGGAAATCGAAATGATTCTTGAATGAGACTTCTCTCCAATTATCGAGACGGTGAGGCCGATCTCCGAGAAAGATGTTTGGGAAGAGGTCGTTCTGGCCCGTGAAAGATCGTTACAAGTGGGAGGCATCACAATAATACTTGTGGAAATATGAGATGAGCTAATATTGGAGCTTGATCGTGCATGAGCTCGATGCGGTTCAGTACGAGACGAGACAGGACGACTCTATCACGACATAAAGACACTAAACAATTGGATCTATGATTTGGTTTTCATAAGATGGTGTTCAACAGTTTCTGAAAAGAGGTGTGGAGCAATAAATTTTCCGGGGTCTTGTGTCGCTTGTTAGTTCGGAGCTAACAAGCACAAAATTATCAATTGAAATTGACTCGCACGGTGTTCCAAAGGAAAATTCCGTTGCACACTAAAAAGTCACCCAACGAAGATATAACTCGGAGGAGTGGTAGAGTATCAATATATGCCCAGAAAAAATGCAAGTTACATCTCCTCCAGAACCGAGAGCAACTTCAGCCCATATTTGTCAACGCGAAATCTACAATGGGATTGATAGAAAGTAAGAAGAATTGAAGAGTTTCTTTACCACGAGATGAATATTTCAAAGTCGCGAGCTCAATGATGGGACAAACCTCTCCAAGAGCTCGGACTGTCTGTATATAAGCTCACCATGACTCACGAAAGATTCGCTGGTCTTGGAGCTCGCAAATTATTTCCCTGGAATTTCTAGAAGAGCAAATCTATTTATAATGGCTCTAATTGAGCCAGGTCGACTGGACTATTCTCAACGTGATTTTCCCGAAATTGGATTTCTTTAGCTCGAATATTTTCAAAAGTCACCTCTTGCAGCTCAAATTTCCCGAAGTTTAGATTTATTTCTAAAACAATGATTCTTGGGGCTCGTGTTTATTGCTTGGAGCACTAATATATTACTTACAAATGTCTTGTCAAGGAATCCACATTTATAGAGACAGTCTTCTTGAGCAACTTATGGTTGTTAAAAATTCTCCGAGATTTGAATTTTTCAGAGTTCGCCCTTCTTGAAGCTCGAATTTGCCTCGTACATCTCAAACTCCGGGAAATATTTCTTAAAGCTCTTAAAAGGCCAGAGTTATATCTCGAACACAAAAGCGAGTAATTAACGATCTCGTTTGCCGCTGAGCTCGTTTCTTATCTCACATAAACAAATTAAGCCCAAATATAATAAACATGAATAATACATGCAATCATGTTTATAACAAATATAAACATACATGAACCATAAAACATTAAATAAAGCAATTTAATTTTCCGCTATTATGGTTAAGTTGGGACTCCCGGATTTAGACTCCTTAAAATTAGGAAGTCCAAAAGTCCCCGTAAACTCCAGAATTCTCGAATTCCAGACTGCCCGGAGCCGCTGCCCGCTGCCCGATGTCGAGACCCCGCGCGGTTGATAATTCTGGTATTGTCCTGGAATTTCCAGCCTTGTTCTGAAATTTATATCTCCGTCTAGGTAACTCCGATTCACGATCCGAACGGTCGAATGCTACACCAAGGAGTAAGGAACCTCTGAAAAAAAATTCAGCTCGATCCTACGGTGGACAAGGCCGTGATAACAGAAACGGCACAGTCGCGCAAACAATTCCGAGAACAAAATCTGCTCTATTCTATCTATGTAATTTCTATCTAAAACTCCTCTAGAAAAATTACAAAAAATAAAAATATCGTAGGCACACGATCTTCCATCAATATCACACGATGAAAATTAAAACCGACAAGTAACCACTCACGAGGCAGTGGGATCCATTCACATAAAACATAAATAAAATATTCATAACCATAATAGCGGATTTTCTATTCTGCAAAACAAAGTCAAAAACAAAACGCTATATGCAACATATGAATTTTCCGTTTCATGCAACTTTGGACAACATGTGAACCTCAAACGAATTAATCAAAGAAGCTCTGATACCAATTGTTGGGATGTGAAGCCCAGGATTCAATGAAAATTCGCAAGAGGTTCTAGATTAGCCGGTTTTAATTTTATTAACATGCTTTGATTAGATTCGTTTAAAGCGGAATAAATCTAATCTAGCAACTTACAGTTTTCGCGAGCAGATTCGTTTCTATCTTCGGCGCACGAACGAGGATCCACGTCAAGCCTTCAACCTTCGTAAAAGCTGCTGTCCAGAAATTTTCTGTCCTCTTCCTTCACCGATATCTCCGCGACCGTTGACCCGATTGAGAAACCCTTCGGTCGGATTGTAGATCTAAGGGTTAGGAAGCTACTGTATAAATTTCGTGCCTATCCGACTAACGGTTGATTTATGGTGATTTTCTTCGCAGGACTGCTCAGAAAATTCGGGAATTATAGTTTTCTCTAAAAACCTTTAGTCTTCTATTGTATATCCCGGATTAATAATTCTTCTACAATGGTCTTCTATTGTATATCCCGGATTAATAATTCTTCTACAATGGTGGACTTGTACTTGAAGAAATCTAAATCTATAATCGAGAAACTTAGAGAGAAAAGAAGAAGAGAAAAATATTCTCCTCTCCGGAACGTGAATAGGCGTGTAGCAATTATTATTTTTTCTCATCAACCTAATCTCTATTATATATAGCACAAGGAATTAGAGTCACACATAGAGAGGATTACATGGAAACAAATCCCACTCTTTCTATAACTCTATATAGTCGAAAATTGCAATCCAATGGGGACTTAATTTTCGGCTATATTAATTCCAATATATAATATTGGTTGAACTTTATTTTCTCGATTAATTAGAAAATCCATTGGGCTACAATAGGGACTAAAGGAGAAAATATAAATCGGGCAACTAATAATTAATTAAATCCAAACTCTTAAAAGAATTCATTTAATTAATCATTAAATAATTATTTATTTTCCACTACCAAATAATTATTGAACTCCCGTTTATATTCTCAAATATTACATTCGAGCTCCGGTCGATCATTACTTAGATTCTCCCCATATTAAGAAATCTTATAACCACCAAATAATTTATTCACTGCTAAATAAATTAAATGGTTTCTTTTCATGAGTCTTACCCGCTTAACTTATTTGAGTATGCCGGATACGAAATCCACCTGGCCAGGACTTGGCATAAACAAATCTTATAAGCTACTCAAAGGTTATTATCAATCCCATATTTCAGAGATGTGGATTCCTTTCGATAATCAATTTCCACCTATTAATTCTTAATGTCTCTACCCAACGCACCGGGGCCATTTGACTCAATATAGGAATCTCTCCCATTGTGACATCAAAGTAGAGATCATTAATTAAATGTGTACGTTAATTATCTAGGGATTAAGAGAGTAAGTAATATACTGTCAACTAGAAATAATACAGTTTCATTTATGAACAGTGATGAAACAATTATTTCACTTTGTCCGGTTCAACACATGCCGGGTGTGCTAGCACAATAAGTCAAAACAATAACTACAAAAGTTATTCTCTATTTACTGTGATCAAGACCAATCACTTAAATATTGTGCTACAATCTTTTACCAATGGTTAGTCCATTTCCATCTAGATTGTGAACGTTTATCTTTATATTCTAAACGAACTTTCAAAATGATCTTTCTGTGCGCCGTAGCACACCATTTCGAATACTATTAGAATATTAGACATGCTTTTAATTAATTGACAAACAATCAATTAAGTGCATTGAATACCCTAGTGCAGATTCTCATAAAACGATAATAAATTATTTTATTAATTCAATAATAAAATTATGTAGCTAAAAGCGAGACTTTTAGTCTACTATCCTAACAGTATGAACCTCGCTCGCCATCTCGAGCATAAAGTTACGAAGGAAGAAACCTCTCCTAATCACCTTCCGAGTTGGGTATGAATCTTTGTGTTTATCATTTCGGAATTGGTAAATGGTTTCCAAGACAGATTAGCTGAGTGCCACTACACACCATAATGAGATACTTACAACATAAGGAGTTTTCTTGCGCATTCTCTGCATCAAACTCGAGCTAGTATATGGTCATTGCGAGTTAAAAACAAGAAGCTCGATCCCTCGAGCTCGTCTTCATCTGGATTTTTTGGAGGCTCGTATTACAGCTTGCATTCCCCTTGCACAGCTCAGACATCATCCTAAGGAGCTCGACACTTAGTAAATTTATGAAATCAACATGAGACCTATCAGACTTCTACGAGTTGACAAAGAGCAAATTTTGAAGCTCACAATCACAACTCATGCCTCAGATTTATCTATGGTAATCGGAATTTTTGTCAGTCATATTTACTTCGATAAACTTGAACCCGTCTCGTGAAGCGGGACCTCGGGAACTCAGCGATCTCGCATGAGCTCGATGCGATCATAACCACAGTAACATACACTAAAAAGAGACGATTATCCAAACCCTTTTGGATATATGATGGTGTTCAGTACCGAGAATCTTGTGCCACTGGTTAGCTCAGCGTTGACAAGCATGGGATTGTCAGTCAAAATTTCTTCACATGGTGTTCCAAAGGAAAATGTCTTGTGCACTAAACATTCACCCATCGGAGATATAACTTGGGGGAGTGGTACATGAATTGAGCAAAAACTAAAGTATCGACATATATCTTTATGTCCAAAATAATAGAAGTTACATCTCCTCTGGAGCCAAAAGCAATCTTAGCCCGCATTTGTCGACATGATCTACATCGGGATTACACACACAAAAAAAAAAAAAAAAAAAAAAAATAGACGAACACTTTGAGCTCGTAAGCTCAATGATGGGACATAACGCTCCAAGAGCCCGCTGCATGTTATTTACAACCCCTTTCGGTTGGCCCAGCCGTCTCAATCAACTGAGGGGTTCTGAATTCCCACAATTTATAAGCTCAATCTTCTGAGATCTCGATCTTGAATGAGTTTGAATATGTCTCGTGAACGATTTGGGCTCTCTATGAAGCTCGACAATACTCAGATTTATAAGTTGCGAGATGATGGTTTTCACAAAACCCGAAACTAATTCCTTGGCAGGAAGTTTTTCAAGATCACATTATTCTCTCGAAAACGAATTCTTGAAGTCCGTATTGATCGGTTGGAGCTTGGCCAGCCAACTCCGAGCCAGATTTCGCCGATCCCAGTGCCCGTCAAGCCGAATATGTCGGACCCATCACTTATGAAAATTTGGTTCTCTACTCAGCACCACCTCCGTTGATGCATATTGAGTCGGAACCCGTCTGAGGGATGTATTCGGACAACCCGGTTTTCTTTTCTCGATCGGTGGCGGGATGCTTAAACTTGCCTCTCTAAACCTAACCATCTAAGGTCACCGACCAGCATGGGTATTGGGGCGCCACAGGCCTAGACCTTGCTCCTTAGCTCGGTATTGCTTAACAGATATCCATGCCTTATTAATTCAAGGGCTTGAATTTTCTCTCATATACCCCGGAAGATCCCTCGAGGCACAAAGTTTATTCCCATGATTTAGCGGGGCTGGGCTTTCTTGAAGTTCGGAGTTCTCGGAATGAACCTGACGCTTGGTGAAACTTTGAAACTCGCACTCACAACTCACACCTCAAATTCATTTCTCGTAATTGGACTTTTTGTCGCTCTCATTTATTACGGGAGGAGATTATGTGAGAAGAGAGGACCCACGCCATATTTTTATGGCGATGTGAGGTTTCCACCTCGGCAAGAGATCGCTACGAGTCGAGGCGATCAAGTGTTAAAATGGGGCTCTCTCCTAGCTCGCATTTTCTACATAAAGCTCGGAGTTATCCTCTCAGCGGGATTGCTGAAAACTTACTTTATCCCGAGAGCTCGCGTTCACATTGCTCGCACTTCTATGCCAATTCTCCCACAACTCCGAGCCAGATTTTGCCGTCTCGAACGTTACCATCCCGGTGCTCTCTAACCGAATCTCGCCAACCTAATGCCTGTCGAGGCAAGTCTCTCAATCACCTTTCTTGAAGCTTGAATTTTTCTCTGGAATTTCAAATTCCGGGAAATAGTTCTTAAAGCTCTTATAGGCCAGAGTTATTCTCGTACATAAAAGCGAGTACTTAATGATCGTGTTTGCTGCTGAACTCGTTTTCTTACCTCGAAGCGGGATTTTTCGAGACTTGTAGTTCTCTCCTATATAGAATTGGTCCTACGAAGCTCGCATCTCCACCTCGAACACGAATCTATGAAAGCTCGAACCTCTACTAATATCCTTGCGAGATGTGGCTTGAATTTATGTCCGACATATAGTTATATATGTGTGGGGTCAGGGACAATGAGTCAGATAAACAAAGGTGAAAAACCCTTGAGTTCGGTTAAATTCGATTTTCGAAGAATACGAGTCGTTAAAATGGGTTGATCATTTAGCAACACCGAGGCACTTTGCGCGAAATAAATAACACCGATGCGCTTTAAGCGAGATGAGTAACACCGCATCGCTTTGCACATAAAGAGCAAAAATGAGGCGTTAAATCGCCCAAAAACGAGTCGTTAAATCGAGCAAAAATGAGGCGTTAAATCGCGCGAAAATGAGTCGTTAAATCGAAACGAAATGAGGCGAGATAAGTGCAAAAATGAAGCGTTAAATCGAGCAAAAACGAGTCGTTAAATCGAGCAAATGAATCGTTAATCGAACAAAAATGAGGCGTTAAATCGCGCGAAAATGAGTCGTTAAATCGAAACGAAATGAGGCGAGATAAGTACAAAAATGAAGCGTTAAATCGCGCAGAAACGAGTCGTTAAATCGAGCATATGAATCGTTAATCGAGCAAAAATGAGGCGTTAAATCGCGCGAAAATGAGTCGTTAAATCGAAACGAAATGAGGCGAGATAAGTGCAAAAATGAAGCGTTAAATCGCGCAAAAACGAGTCGTTAAATTTAGCAAATGAATCGTTACTCGAGCAAAAATGAGGCGTTAAATCGCGCGAAAATGAGTCGTTAAATCGAAACGAAATGAGGCGAGATAAGTGCAAAAATGAAGCGTTAAATCGCGCAAAAACGAGGCGTTAAATCGAGCAAAGATGAGTTGTTATAATAGGCAAGAATAGCCTATCAAATCGAGTAAGTAAATCGCTAGAGACATTCAAGCCAATACGGCGAGATAAGCGCACGAGTCATACAATCAGAGAAAAAACGATGTAAGGCGAAAAGACGACACGTGAATAATACTCCTAGTCTAATCACGACTTTTAGACTTCGGAGTAGGAGGGAGTAGTTGATACGGACCAAATTGTCCTCATGGGGTTTCCTAATCATTTATTGGGCCGTGGATTGAGTTTTCACTTGTATTTGGCCCAAAGTCATATCAGGCCCAAGAAGAGGAGTTAGGGCAAGTTTGCTTATTTCTTGTCCATCAAGTATCCTCACCTATAAATAGGGAGTTACTCTCAACTTATCACTTCTATGCTCTCTCTTACATATGACACTCGATTATCTCCGGATAAAAACTGACTTGATCGTCGGAGCTTCTACGCCGGGAAACCCCTCCCGGCGTTGCAGGTACCCCTCTGGCGGGATCCCCGACAAGCTATCATCCAAAATATCTTCCAAGGATCCCACGTCATCGTCTCGACTATTTTGGAGCAAATCAGGGGTTTATGAAGAAAAAGAGGGATTGGAGGAGTATTTGTGTATTTAGTTTTAATTTTCATTAAGGATATTTTATGACTAACTATTTCTTATCTAATTTTTATTTTAATTGTATTAAAATAATTTTTTTTTGCTGTTAGTTCTAGCCACCCTTAATTTCAGATTATCATTTCAGCGGTACTGAATTGGGTTTGACATGAATAGAAGAATGCTATCTATTATGTTCGGCAAAATATCTGCTTCGTTTACTCTTCAACCAATGGCCAGACTTTTAATCAAAATTCAAAATAGCCCCAAAATCTTAACTAAATTGGACATCCACCCCTTATTCCTCCCAGTCTCACCTCAAAATCCCAACCGTCCATTTCAACCCTATATAAACCCTTCACCTATCCCTTCATTTTTCCTCCTCCTCTCTGCACTCACTCCTCTTCTCTGCAAAACCCCCAAATCTCAGATCTAAATCCAAAAAAAATGGCGCTCGTAGTAGAGAAGACAACCTCCGGCCGTGAGTACAAGGTCAAGGACATGTCCCAGGCGGATTTCGGCCGGCTCGAGCTCGAACTCGCCGAGGTCGAGATGCCGGGACTCATGTCCTGCCGCACCGAGTTCGGCCCATCTCAGCCGTTCAAGGGCGCCAGGATCACCGGCAGCCTCCACATGACGATCCAGACCGCCGTCCTCATCGAAACCCTAACCGCACTCGGCGCCGAGGTGAGGTGGTGCTCCTGCAACATCTTCTCCACCCAGGACCACGCCGCCGCCGCCATCGCCCGCGACAGCGCCGCCGTGTTCGCCTGGAAGGGGGAGACGCTCCAGGAGTACTGGTGGTGCACGGAGCGCGCCCTCGACTGGGGCCCCGGCGGCGGCCCCGATCTGATCGTGGACGACGGCGGCGACGCCACCCTGCTGATCCACGAGGGCGTGAAGGCCGAGGAGGAGTTCGAGAAGTCCGGGAAGGTGCCCGACCCGAGCTCCACCGACAACGCCGAGTTCCAGATTGTGCTGACAATTATCAGAGATGGTTTGAAGGAGGACCCTAAGAAATACCACAAGATGAAGGAGAGATTGGTCGGAGTTTCGGAGGAAACCACCACCGGAGTTAAGAGGTTGTACCAGATGCAGCTCAACGGCACTCTGCTCTTCCCGGCTATCAATGTCAACGACTCTGTCACCAAGAGCAAGGTACATTTATGTTTCCTTAAATTAATCTTTATTTGATTTACTATTTCTATTTAATTTTAATAATATGTAAGTTTTTAATTGAATTTGATGAGTTAGTTAATATATATTTTTAAAAAAATGATGATTCATTTGATGTTTGTGGATGGTGTATATGAGTTTTATTGGGACATCAAAACACTATGTAGCAAGAAGCAAAATGTATACTTTATGCACCCTTTGATTCTTGCAACCGCATACATCAAATGATTCATTATTTTCAACGTATTTTAACTTAATTTTTTTGAAGTTAACCCGAACCAATACATACTAAGATTAAAATGTCTTTAATAGCAATTTGAATGGCTTAAATAATTATTTTCTACATATATTAAATCAATTTTTTTAAGTTAATCTTAATCTACACTAAGATCAAAGTTGGTTGGCATTTTGGTGCTCCACCACTTTGGATGCAAAAATGCATCACAACGTTCCTACTAAATTGATAAACATGTGACATTTCAAAATTCAACAAACTAAATATTTACAAATGATGTTTGCGCATTTGAATTGGGCTAAATGTCAAAATAGTACATCAAACAACAATTTGATGTTTGCTAATTGGATTTTGAAGTGCACATATCATCTTGTGAGAGGATTTTTCGGTAGTTACATAGGAACACTTGATGCTTTTCTTTACGAATGCATTATTGGGTGTTAATTTTTCAAATAATAAAAACAAACGAAATTTTAAAATTTTTGTGAATAGAAGTTGTTACAAAAGTAACTGATTTTCACACTACAGATCCAGACTGTGGAGCAGTCATGCACATTAAATTTTCATTTTGTAATTGGTCAACTCCGAGTCTTCTGAAAAGAAAATTAGCGCTATTTATTTTTCCTACTTTAAGATGTTTGTTTAAAGAATAAAAATTCATAGAAGTGGCATTCTCTTTCTTCTACCATCAATGTAAATGCAATTTTTAGTACATAATTACTTGATATCCTACAAGTAAAATATGGATAATTGTGTATTCTTAATGAATCTTAATTTACCGTTCATGCCTTTCCCTCAATAAAAGGGAAATATGTAGATCACTAACTAACTTATCTAGATAAAACAAGCAAAAAATATATATGTCGTAACACCAAAACTAATCCGTTTTTTTTCCTCCCTTTTTGCTTGTACCAGTTTGACAACTTGTACGGGTGCCGCCACTCACTCCCCGACGGTCTCATGAGAGCCACCGATGTCATGATTGCCGGAAAGGTCGGCGTAGTCTGCGGCTACGGAGACGTCGGAAAGGGTTGTGCAATCTCCCTCAAACAAGCCGGGGCCCGCGTGATCGTGACCGAGATCGACCCCATCTGCGCACTGCAAGCCCTCATGGAAGGCTTCCAAGTCCTCACCCTAGAGGATGTTGTCTCCGAAGCCGACATCTTCGTCACCACCACCGGAAACAAAGACATCATAATGGTCGACCACATGAGGAAGATGAAGAACAACGCAATCGTCTGCAACATCGGCCATTTCGACAACGAGATCGACATGCACGGTCTCGAGACTTACCCCGGAGTGAAAAGAATCACGATCAAGCCACAAACCGACCGATGGGTTTTCCCAGAGACCAAAACGGGTATTATCATTTTGGCAGAGGGGCGTTTGATGAATTTGGGTTGTGCAACGGGTCATCCGAGTTTTGTGATGTCGTGCTCGTTCACCAACCAGGTGATCGCGCAGTTGGAGCTCTGGAACGAGAGGAAGAGTGGCAAGTATGGGAAGGAGGTTTACGTGTTGCCCAAGCATCTTGATGAGAAAGTTGCGGCGCTTCATCTTGGAAAGCTTGGTGCTAAGCTGACTAAGCTTACTAAGGAGCAGTCCGATTATATTAGCATTCCTGTTGAGGGTCCGTACAAGCCACCTCACTACAGGTACTGAGGGGTTGATTTGTGATTTTAGGGTTTGAGATTGTTTCTTGATTTTGTGTTGGTCTTTTTGTGATGGCAGTTTGGTTTATTTGTTGCACTCTTATTGTTTTTGCATTAGCAGTAACTTAAATGTGAGGATTATTATTATTATGTTGTTTGTTTTGTATTTGCTTTTGCGACTTTTCGTGGGAGCTACTTGTCATTGGTTGAACTCATTATTTCCCTAAATTATATGTATTGTACCACTTTTGTCTTCTCCCCTACACCCGGTGATGTAGATTTTTCCTAACGAAACGTAGATTTTCTGAAGTTGAATTCTGATTCGAACTTTCTGAATCAAAATGAACGTGTTAATAGGAAAACAGTGGCTGTAGGGTTGAAGAAGACAGGTTAAGTTGGTTTCTTATTTAAGCAACTCTTGCCAGAAGCATATTTTGGTGCACGATTTTAACAAATCCTGCACGTGCGTGTGTTTAATAGATAATTATATATATGCGTCTTTTTTTTTCGTTGGATTTTTAGCAATATTTGAACTTCGATTATAAAGTTCTGAACCTAATAACAAACTTGAGGACCTTCCAAGATTTTTAAGACCAATGAGAATCTGTAGCTAATTGCTTGAAACACACCTATTTGTTTGAAATCAGTATCCAATAGTGTTATATATGCTTTAACCCTTATCATTTTAGTCTTTTGGACAAATTACGGCCACCCCTGAGTTATGGCAAAATGAAAAACCATTCCTCCTCTTTGGGTAATTACAGTCACCCTTCAACTATGTATTGCGTTACGAAAAAACCCCTCTAGAGATAAATTTAGGGATGTTAAATCTGTTAAACCGAACCGAAATTTCGGTACGCCAATATTTCATACCGTTTACCTAATTGAATATACGATATAGTTCGGTAAATAATTGAATTACATATATTTTATGTAAAAGTATTTAAAATGAGGGGTGGTTGTAATTATCCAAACAAGAGGGGTGTTTTTGTAATTTGACCATACCTCAAGGGTAACCGTAATTTGCCCTATTCTTTCAAAAGCAATTGGGGTTAAGAAAGGTGGCGTTGTAAACGTACATTTTAGTTTACATGTGCTAAGCATTCCATAAATACAGGCAAGAGCAAGAGCAATTATCTTAAACCCAAACTGGCTAACCTTATTTTAAACAGCTGATAAACTCTTACGTTTGATAAGATCTTTTTAGAGCTGATAAACCGTTACATCTTATTTTTAGGATTAATTTTTAGAATGTTTGGATAATGGGCTTATTTCCTATTTTTACTTATTATAAGACTTTAAATAAAAATGTGGGGTAGAGGTACTTATTTAAAAATATCTTATTTGCTCTCCAACAACTTATTTTAAAAAAAATTAAGATTTTTTTCTAAAAATTTACCAAACACTTAGTTCCTAAGCTTAAATACAGGCCCACTTTTTAATATTTGGAAGGGAAATTTCTGAAAAACTGCCCCATCTATTAGTAATTTCCATAATCCCCGACTTTTATTTCTGTCTTACACCGACCTCCTCTTACCGTGTAATATTTCACGAAATCCTTTTAACTCCATGGATATATTTTTCGGAAAATGTCAATTTTACTCTTTGAAGACAAAAGTAACACTTAGAGGGGTAATGGTAATAATAAAAAGTTGTGTATGCGGTACTTAAAAAAATAAAAAATTAAGTCACCATTGGAATAATTTGTCTTTAAAAAATAGCATAAAAAAATACCACTGCAGGATTGAAATCAACATTTTTGGGGAAATATTCACTCGAATCAAAAAGATTTCGTGAAAAAAGTACACCTTGAGGGGGTCGGTGTATGACGGATACAAACATCGGGGGTTTTAGTAATTACGGATATGTAGAGGTGTTTTTCATAATTTAGCTTATGTTCAGGGGAATTTTCATAATTTACCCTAGATTGAATGAAATGCAAAAAAACATATATTAAAATTTTCCATCACAAACACCACAACGGAAACATTTCTTGGTACTATATAATATATCATTTCACCGAAAAAAAAACAGATGCCAGAAAGCAAATACAATATAGCCGTAGCAAAATACACTTCGATAAAAAAAAAAAAAAAAAAAAACCCGACGACCCGATTGCTATCGAACTTATTTCGGTCATCAAACGAACTCCCAAATCACTAAACATGATTCAAGGAAAGGAAAAAAAAAAATAGAAAACAAATAACACGGATCGAAGTATATAAATAAATTCTCTTCCAAATTCGACATTTTATCGTCTCAGTACCTGTAGTGAGGTGGCTTGTAAGGACCCTCGACAGGAATGCTAACGTAATCGGACTGATCCTTAGTAAGCTTAGTCAGCTTAGCACCAAGCTTTCCGAGATGAAGCGCCGCAACTTTCTCGTCAAGATGCTTCGGCAACACGTAAACCTCCTTCCCATACTTGCCACTCTTCCTTTCGTTCCAGAGCTCCAACTGTGCGATCACCTGGTTGGTGAACGAGCACGACATCACAAAACTAGGATGACCCGTCGCACAACCCAAGTTCATCAGGCGACCCTCCGCCAGAATGATAATACCCGATTTGGTGTCGGGGAAAACCCATCGGTCGGTTTGTGGCTTGATCGTGATTCTCTTCACTCCGGGGAAAGTCTCGAGGCCGTGCATGTCGATCTCGTTGTCAAAGTGGCCGATGTTGCAGACGATTGCGTTGTTCTTCATCTTCCTCATGTGGTCGACCATTATGATATCCTTGTTTCCGGTGGTGGTGACGAAGATGTCGGCTTCGGAGAGGACATCCTCTAGGGTGAGGACTTGGAACCCTTCCATGAGGGCTTGCAGCGCGCAGATGGGGTCGATCTCGGTCACGATCACGCGGGCCCCAGCTTGTTTGAGGGAGATTGCGCAACCCTTTCCGACGTCTCCGTAACCGCAGACCACGCCGACCTTTCCGGCGATCATGACGTCGGTGGCTCTCATGAGACCGTCGGGGAGTGAGTGGCGGCACCCGTACAAGTTGTCGAACTGGTGGAAATGGAACGGGAGTTAGGGGCGTTATTGGTAATTCACATAAATATGTATGTAACCAACCAATTCTTGGAGCAAAAAGTGCAATTTTATCTCAATATGAATGAATATGCCTCATTTGATTCATAATATGAGATTAAATAATAATATCATGAAAACCCAAATTGTATTGTTAGAGCATGATTAATCATAATTAGCTAATCTTAACCACCAAAACGGTTACGGGTGAAAATCGGACGAAATGGATCGGAAATAGCTTTTTCGAAAAATTTCCAATTATTTTCGGAACTAAAGTATGGGTTCCAATTTCCGTTGCAAAAAAAAATCATTCCAATTTTGGATTGCCTCGTAATTGGTGGAATTTTGGAAATTACATTAGTTTATGTTTATGATCTCTTGTTTCAAATTCGGATATAATGGAAATATCTGAAATCGAAACTTGGGAAATCAGAATGAACAATACGTTTCCGGATATTCTCGGATCGGAATTGGCGGAATTCGGAAATTCCATTCCGATTTCCACCCCTAATTATGGTAAAACATGTCAGATCTAGATTCAATTTTCAGGACTACGATTATTAGATCTAAAGCTGGAAAAGCAATATCAAAGATGAGAGAGAGAGAGAGAGAGAGAGAGAGAGAGAGAGAGAGAGAGAGAGAGAGAGAGAGAGAGAGAGAGAGAGAGAGAGAGAGAGAGAGAGAGAGAGAGAGAGAGAGAGAGAGAGAGAGAGAGAGAGAGAGAGAGAGAGAGAGAGAGAGAGAGAGAGAGAGAGAGAGATGTATGTATACCTTGCTCTTGGTGACGGAGTCGTTGACGTTGATAGCAGGGAAGAGCAGAGTGCCGTTGAGCTGCATCTGGTACAACCTCTTAACTCCGGTGGTGGTTTCCTCCGAAACTCCGACCAATCTCTCCTTCATCTTGGCGTACCTTTTGGGGTCGGTTTTAAGCCCGTCTCTGATGATCGTCAGAACAATCTGGAACTCGGCATTGTCGGTGGAGCTCGGGTCGGGCAATTTGCCGGTCTTCTCGAACTCCTCCTCGGCCTTCACGCCCTCGTGGATCAGCAGGGTGGCGTCGCCGCCGTCGTCCACGATCAGATCGGGGCCGCCGCCGGGGCCCCAGTCGAGGGCGCGCTCCGTGCACCACCAGTACTCCTGGAGGGTCTCCCCCTTCCAGGCGAACACGGCGGCGCTGTCGCGGGCGATGGCGGCGGCGGCGTGGTCCTGGGTGGAGAAGATGTTGCAGGAGCACCACCTCACCTCGGCGCCGAGGGCGGTTAGGGTTTCGATGAGGACGGCGGTCTGGATCGTCATGTGGAGGCTGCCGGTGATCCTGGCGCCCTTGAACGGCTGAGACGGGCCGAACTCGGTGCGGCAGGACATGAGTCCAGGCATCTCGACCTCGGCGAGTTCGAGCTCGAGTCGGCCGAAATCGGCCTGAGTCATGTCCTTGACCTTGTACTCGCGGCCGGAGGTTGTCTTCTCCACTAGTAGCGCCATTATGGAAATTGGGGAATGGAAACTCGGGGTTTGAACTGCACGCGCTGTTCTTGGGGAGTGGGGGTGAGAAAGAAGAAGGGATCGTAAGGCAAGTGTAGACAATGCTTGGGGGAGAGGTATAAATAGAGTTTAATGGTTGAAAATGGACGGCTCAGATTAAAGAGGGTTTGGTGGATCTGAGATTTGGGTAAATGGCTGTGGTGGGTGGTGGGGAGAGAGTGGGGTTTGCTAGCTGTTATTGTGAACACATTATGAGGTTCTATTTACTATTTTTGTATTTTCTTTTTTATTTTTTTTAAATTTTTTTTATGAATATTTACTATTTTAGTAGTTAAATGAGAACTTTTGGATTGATCAATATATCATTTCATTATAAGATATATAGGGGAAAATAGCTTGAGAGCAACATAATAGTGTTTTCGGTTTGTATTTTGAGCTTTAAATTTTTAGAAGATCAATTTATATTTGTAGCATTTGAATTATGTTTGAGCATGTAATTTAAAATTAGATGAAGTTTTCTTTGAATTGATTACTAAAGAACTTATGCATAGTAATGAAATAAATGAAGAGAGTTCCGTAGGATGATTTAGCGGTTGGATCAAGTGAGGCTGTGTCAATTAACTCAAGTTCGAATCCTCTTAACTTTTTTACATGTAGTGTACCTAGTGTGGTTTACATCTCCCGTATCATTTGCACGTTATTATATGAGAGTGTGAGCGGTTTGCAAGCTATTATACGAAAGTGTGAATTAACTCAGTACACCTAAATGGTTGGTTGCGTGTTTCTTCGTTAAAAAATAAATTTAAAAAAAAAAACAAGTGAAGAGAATCAAAAGCTTTCTAAGCATTAATATATATGTATTTTTTTTTTTATAATGTTACAAGAAATAGCTAAATCGAGTATGATGTTATTTCAACTTTAGTAGTTTGCCTAGTATATTTTATTGCCAATAGTATTAACAAAACAATTTCTAACGATTTAGAAGAAACATGTCACGAGAAATTTCACCGACGACGCGTGGGTTGGTCTTTGCCTTTTTAACTTGGTTTTATAAACATTACACACCCGCATTCAAGTTATTACAAAATTTACTGTAAAGCTCGCTTGGTTAAGTTTATTTTAAACAACAGATAAATTTTTATATCTGAATAAGTTGATTTAAGAGTTGATAAGTTCTTATGTTTTATTATTAGAATTAATTTTTAAAGTGCTTGAATAATGATCTTATAAGCTATTTTTACTCATTATAAGATAATCAATAAAAATGTGGGACAAAGATATATATATTTTTTTAAATCTTATTTATTTTTCAGCAGCTTATTTTTTGAGGTCTTAATTTTATTTTTAAAAAAAATTACCAAACACTTTCGAAGAACTTATATGCTCTAAAACATCTTATAAACTCTTTTTAACATCTTATAAACTTCACAAACACACTCTGGGTCCGGCTTTGAGGCCCTTCTTCAGATTTTTCTGCATGCACAATTTACATTTTCAACCATTCAAGCCGGATATATTGGAATTTGGGTTTTGGGTTTATGGTTGACATATCATATTATAATATTTTTTTATTTTATTTTTCTACCAAAAGGGAATCGATCTGTTGTATTGGTCAAAGAAAAAAAGATATTTGTGGCTTTAAGAAATTCTTGGAAGTTCTTTAGGTGATGTCCATGAAGAACATGCTATTATTAAGGGAACAAACAAACATAAGTAATGTAACCTTAAATTAAGGCAAACCGTGGCTTAGGATTCGGGTTTTCGGGTTTCGGTTTTTAATTGTAGTATTTTACCCTTTTATTTGCTCGAAAAAAAAAATCAGCTTTTTATTTATATTTTATGTTTCATAAAAAATATTTATATATAACTTTGATCTATATGTTTAATCTAAGATATCATTTAGTTGCCTTTAATAGTGGATTAGATTGGATTACATGAGATTAGATTAACTTCATATTGTCTAATTAATTATTTAGTTAGTTGCATGTTCGGTTTCTTAGATTAAAAATTCTCTATTAAATTTGTTAAAATCAGTTATTATATATGAATTGTCTATAAAACACTTAGTTTATAATAATAAAATATAATTTTAAGGATAACATTGTATTTTTCCTTTTTAGTCACCCCTATAAAATTAATCTCAGGGGGAGGGGTGTTACTAGTTTAATGAAATAGTAGCATTTAATAGCGGACTTTGATTTTAGTAGCAGGTATGAAAAGTGTGAATCTTGCCAACCGAACATGTTATTAGCCCCTACTATTTAGTTAGTTGAACCTTATAGCGGTAACCGAACGAGCCCTAACTATTAACTATAGTAGGAGTTAAGAATATATTCAATTGACAAAATTCAACATACCTCAAGTTCATAATTAGAGTTGAAGCTCGTAACTAAATGCTATTCCTTCTGTCCAATATTATTTGTCTATTTGGAGTTTTTTTTTTTTTTTCTAAATTATTTGTCACTTTAGAATTCCAATAAAACATTAATTACACTTTTATTAATGTTACCACTTATCACTCTTAATTAGTTAGTTGAAAAAACAATTAATTACAAGATTATTTTAGTATTTACTGTGTCTTTTTTGGTACGATGTATGCATATGTTTCTTAATATGTGCTCAACCACCCAAAATGATACATAATACACGACGAAGGAAGTACTATTCAGTCAATTTTCCGTAAGTAGCTACTAAAAGAATATGATTTTCCCCAAAATTAAATTACTATATATTACTAAGTGATTATTATTCAATTAAGATTATTATTGAAAAATCATATTTAATAAAAAAAAACATAATATAAGATCTAATACAAGAAATCTAATATTTTAGCAACTCGCAAATTAATTAGCCAATGAGAAAGAATTCAATCCAATTTAATTAAAATTAGTCTGATTCATGCAATCGACTTATGTCGCATAAAGTATCATGCATGACCACAAGAAAATTGGTATTTTTAGTATAAATAACATAAATATTTAATCAAAATTGTTATAACTATACTAAAATCTAAATAAAAGAAGTTGAGATGTTTTGAATTTGTAGATTAATAATAATAATAATAATTACGAGCCGCGGCGACAAGAGCTGGCATTTATAAAAGGGAAAAGCATTTGTAGCAAGCAGGTGTCGGCAGAGTATGTCCAAAATATCTCCTCCATACCTTTTCCCTACATAAATGAAGGCTGGTTTCATAAATAAATCATCAATTAAATTTAATAAGTCTACCGTAAAACGAGCCCCTTTTTACGTTGTACTTCTTCTGTTTCATTATATCTGTCATTTTCTATTTTAATATTTTGTTTTATATTATCTGTCACTTTATATTTCGAATGCTGCATTAATTACTTAATTTTTAGTTTATCTTCTTATTAACAACATATTTCTAATATCTTTTTTTTTTAATTCATTTATCTCATATTAATTATAAAATAAGGTCATTTAGTCTAAAAACTTACATTTTTCATAAAATCAAGACACATTTAGTAAAACTAATAATCCGTGTGCAAAGCTAAAATTGACTATTAAAAGGGAACGGAGGGAGTACACCCTCGTTTAATTTAATCATCAATCATAAATTTAATTCTACGGCGAGAGACACAACGGCTAGGGTTCAACGGTGAGAGTAGCTGCGACGCGGCGGTTGTTCCTGCTAGAGTAGACCACGGTTGTTACTAGGGTTTGTCATCAGTCGTGCACGGTGTAAGATGGCAACGGTGCGAGCGACATCGATGACGCGGCGGCGGTTTGTTCTATGGTAGATGGTGGAATTTTCCTAGGGTTTGGCGGCGACTTTTTCAGGAGTAACCAACGGATATCTTTTTCCTAGGGTTTAGTCGTGCACGGTACAAGATGGCGAATTTGTTGTTGATTTTCAATAATTTGTAGTTGGTTTCGGCGATTTTGTAGTAGATTTCGATGATTTTTGTAGTTGACTTCTGTGATTTTGTAGTTGATTATGATTTTTGTATAGTCGTTTTTGTTATAATAAATAGTTATTTTCAATTATATGTACGTTAAAATTATAGCTGATTATCTAATAAAATATAGTTGATTAAATAAAATTTGTAGTTGATTACTGTAATTTGTATAGTTGATTAATGTAATTTCTAGTTGATTATGATTTTAGTAAAAAAAAAAAAAAAGACATGTAGTTGATTATTGTAATTTATAGTTGTTTAAGATTTTAGTAAATTTGCCAGAAAAGAAGACGAATTTATTAAAAAAAGTTATTAAAAAATAAATTTATTAAAAGAGAAAAAAAAAGATAGATAATAGAATGATATATAGGTGATGGATAAGAAGGGTGGAGAATTGGAATAATATAAGGGTTAAATGAGATTATAAGAAGTTAAGGGACTCTTGAATGCAAACAACAAAGCGAGTCTAGTTCTATTAAAAAAAAATAATGAAGGGTGTTTCGCTAATAGACCCGAACAAAAAAGTAATCCGTTATTTTGTTGTTTAATTATAGTTGTTCGAAAGTAAATTTAAGTAGCTTCATCTTTGAGGAGCGACACTAATAACTTAAAGTGGCAAAGTAGTAATATTTCTAAACAATACAAACATTCAAAGGACAATTATTTATCTCATTCAAGTAATGTGATGTCCCAATTGTTTTTGTAATTTATTTTTGTTTAGCTAATTAGATTGCAAAACCCAAAATTGAAGAGGGAAGTCGGTGACGACGTGGTTGGTGTATGCTGGTTTTATGTGAAATTTCCCAGGAACTTTGTAGTTTCTAATTCAATCTTGTTTTGCTCACAAGATCTTCGATCTTCTATTGTAAATTATAGATTAATTTAAATTTTTCAATAAAGAGGACTTATATCTAAAAAAATTATAACTCGATAATTCAGAATACAAGAAGAGAAAAATATTTAAGAACTATAATCCCAAAATTTTGAAAATCACTGTGTAGAAAGCATGAGTTATTTTTCTCTTCTACCAAGCCTTAGTATTTAAAAGAGTTTTAGAATGAGTTGTAGCAAGAAAAGGGTTGAAAAAACAACACATTCTTCTACTCTTGCTAATAGCAAAAAATTGGAGCTCCAATAAAAGCTCAAGTTTTGTTCAACTCTATTCATCTGATATGTTAAAAATGTAGAGGGATTTGTAGTTGAAAAGAAGAATCCATTCACCTTTGCCGCTAGTAGGGGCCGATTTTGAACTTAGGAATAGGAAAGAAGTCAAAATTATTTCCAACTCTTTTTTACCTTATATTGAAGAAATCTAAAAGGAGTTGAAGTAGCAAAGGAGTTATGGCCAAAAATATTCTCCTTATCCACTAGTAAGAGCCGAAAACTGTAGTTATTAAATAGTCAACATCTCTTTCGTTTTATCCTCTTGGTTTAATTCTATTTTCTTAATTAATTAGAAAATCCGATTGATCTACAACTATTAGCGTATACATATATTATACGTATATATTATTATTATTATTTATTACAGTTACCTTGTGTAATAGGTTACCTTGTGTAATAGGTTAGGGTTTTCTACATGTACATATATATATGATTAATATACGTGAGAGACACAATTCTCTCTTTCTCCAATTCTATTTCTCCTATATGATATCAGACACTAGGTTAACCTAGCCGTCACCACCACCCTTCTCTTCTCAGCCGTCGCCCACCTCCTTCTCCATGGCCGACGACGCTTCTGTTCCCTCCGCCGCCCCTCTCAATTCTTTCCACCTTGCTCATGCCATCTCCAATATCAAATCTCTTATCCCCGTTACTCTAGATCTGAAAAATCCCAACTATCAAAAGTGGAGCTACTTTTTCACAATTACCGTCGGTCGTTTCTGCCTCTCCAATCTTCTCCATGGAAAACCCCGACCGGATTCAATTTCCGCCGATGAATGGCAACGCGCCGACTATCTCCTCCAATCTTGGATCTACGACACCATCTCCGATGATTTGTCCAGCATGGTTCTCTCAAAAACCTCCACCGCCAGTGATCTATGGACCGCCATCTCTTATCTCTTCACCGATAATAAAGATTATCGGGCCATTCAACTTGAAGAAAAATTCAAGTCCCTCAAGAAAGGCACCCATCCGTCAATTCTGGGATCCGCTCCAAATACATCGGGCCACCCATCCACTCCAGCGGCTCAAGCCTACTTTACTGGACCACCTGAACCCTACACCGGCCACTCGGCCCCTACTCAGGTTCATCCGCACCGGCAGCCATGCCACAGCTCTAACAGTTCCATCAACAGTTGCAACAGTTCATGCAACAGTGCCAACGTGGTGGATCTCGCAAACCGTTTGAATACGGTGACACTTCAGCAGCCTACCGAGTCACAATGGTTCATGGACAGCGGGGTGACCTCTCATATGGCACCACACTCAGGTAATTTCAATTTTGTTTTTAATCCTAGTAGTAATTTCCCCAAACATGTCGTCGTCGGTAATGGTTCCACCCTCCCATCACCCACATAGGCCACACAATTCTTCCCACCACTCCTTTCCGCCTCACAAATATCTATGTCACACCCAATATCATCAAACACCTTATCTCTGTTCGAAAGTTCACCCGCGATAACTCATGTTCGGTTGAATTTGACCCGTTTGGTTTTTCTGTGAAGGATCTTCGGAGTCGAGTCGATATTTTCAGGTGCAATAGCTCCGGTGACCTATATCCATTTAGCGTCCCTCCTCCCACCTCACCTCCCGCTGCTTTACTCACTGTCGCAACACCTTCGTCTCACACTATTTGGCATCGGCGTCTAGGCCATCCCGGCAAACACGTCATGTCCCGTTTATTTTCTAGCACTTTTCTTTCACATAATAAAGACCCTAAGGAGTCTCTTTGTAATGCCTGTCAATTAGGCAAACATTTTCGTCTACCATTTTTTTCTCAAAAATCTACTACTGTTGCTCTATTTCAAATTATTCATGCTGATTTATGGACTTCTCATGTCTCTAGTCTTACGGGTTTTAAATACTATCTTGTGTTAGTTGATGATTTTACCCATTATTTATGGACTTTTCCTCTTCGAAATAAATCTGACGTTTTTACAACCTTTGTCAATTTTCATACTCTTCTAAAAACTCAATTCCAACATCCCCTCAAAGCCTTACAAAGTGATAATGGTCGTGAATTAAAAAATGCGGATTTTCAAAACTACTTCACTAAACACGACATCATAAATCGTTTTTCGTGTCCCCACACCTCCCCTCAAAACGGACACGCAGAACGAATGATCCGCACCATAACCAACATGATTCGATCCCTCATCTTTCAAGCTCATCTTCCTCCTACTTATTGGGTCGAAGCCCTTCATATGGCCACCCACCTACTCAATATCTTACCTACCAAAACCACACAAAACCGGACCCCTCACGAAGCTCTTTACCTCATCAAACCTACATACTCTCATCTTCGAGTATTCGGCTGTCTCTGTTATCCCAACCTCACCGCCACCACACCACATAAACTCGCCCCCCGTTCTACTCCTTGTGTCTATCTCGGTCACCCTTCCTCTCACAAAGGATATCGTTGCCTTGATAGATCCACTGGCCGAATCATAATTTCTCGTCATGTTACCTTCGACGAAATTCACTTTCCTTTTGCTGAGTCAACTCCCCCCACAAACACACTACCTACCTCTGCCTTGGACGAAAACACACCCTCCTTGTTCCTCCTCCCTCAAACTTCGTCTAACTGTTGCAACAGTTCATCCAACTGTTCCAACAGTGAACCACCATGTTCCAGCAGTTCGTCCAACAGTCCTATAACACAGCCAACACCTGTTCCACCTGCAGCACAACCTCTCGACCACGACCAGCTCACAACCCCTTCTCCTACTCCCCCACCTCCCCCTGCTCACCCTATGGTGACTCGCAGTAAAGCGGGCATCGACAAACCCAAAGTCCCCTTCTCTCTAATTGCGTCCTCTACCTCTTCCATTCCCACCAACTACCGCCAAGCTCTTCTTGACCAAAATTGGCGAAACGCCATGATTGAGGAATATACTGTTTTAATTAAAAACAATACTTGGAATGTTGTGCCCCGCCCCCCGTTCACTAATGTTATTTATGGTAAGTGGATATACAAACAAAAACTCAAGTCTCATGGCTCCCTTGAGTGATACAAAGCACGGTGGGTTGTTCGCGGTTTTCACCAGCATGCTGGCATCGATTTTGACGAGTCCTTTAGCCCAGTTGTCAAACCAACCACTGTTCGAACAGTTCTCAGTATTGCTCTCTCACGATCATGGCCAATCCACCAGCTTGATGTGAAAAATGCATTCTTACATGACAATCTCTCTGAAACTGTCTACTACGAGCAACCTCCCGGATTCGTCGATCCATCTCGCCCCACTCACGTGTGTCGTCTCAACAAAGCACTCTACGGTCTCAAGCAGGCACCACGTGCTTGGTATAAGCGTTTTGCTTCTCACATTACTACCATGGGGTTCAGAGAATGCAAGTCCGACACTTCACTTTTTGTGTTCTATCGCAACAGTTCACGCGACTGTCGCAACAGTTCATGCACCTATCTTCTACTGTATGTCGATGACATTGTACTTACGGCATCCACACCTGAATTGCTCCGCTCTATCATCGCTGCCCTTAATAAAGAGTTCGCAATGAAGGATCTTGGCGATCTTCACTACTTTCTCGGCATCTCAGTTACTCTCTCGTCGAATGAGCTATTTCTCTCTCAACGCAAGTACGCCGACGAGATACTAGAGCGTGCACACATGGCTTCCTGCAACCCTTGTCTTACGCCGGCTAACACAAAGAGCAAGTTGTCTTCGACCACTGGACCCCCCGTTGGTGACCCTACTCTTTATCGCAACCTTGCCGGTGCACTGCAATACCTCACGTTTACTCGTCCCGACATTTGCTATGTTGTGCAACAAATATGTATATTCATGCATGATCCGAGGGAACCTCATATGGCTGCTCTCAAGCGTATCCTTCGCTACATTCGTGGCACTCTTGATCACGGCCTTCACCTCTCCCCCCAATCCGGACATCTCTCTTATCGCTTACTCCGACGCCGATTGGGGTGGCTGCCCTGACACTCGTCGTTCGACATCGGGCTATTGCGTTTTCCTCGGCAACAACCTCATCTCTTGGTCCTCCAAACGACAGGTCACTACTTCTCGATCTAGTGCGGAGGCTGAATATCGAGTTGTCACAAATGCCGTCGTCGAAACGACTTGGTTACGCAACCTACTTTCTGAGTTGCTCTGCCCACTTTTGAAAGCTACCATTGTCTACTGTGACAATGTCAGTGCCGTCTACCTATCCAGCAATCCTATTCAATACTCTTGTACGAAACATATGGAGATTGATATTCACTTTTTCCGAGACAAAGTTGCTTTGGGACACGTTCGAGTCCTTCACATCCCATCCGCCTACCAGTTTGTTGATATCTTCACGAAAGGACTCCCTACTCAACTGTTCCAACAGTTTGTCTCCAGTCTCCACGTCCTCTCCTTTCCCGTTTCAAGTGCGGGGGTGTATTAGCGTATATATATATTATACGTATATATTATTATTATTATTTTATAGTTACCTTGTGTAATAGGTTAGGGTTTCCTACATGTACCTATATATATAATTAATATACGTGAGAGACACAATTCTCTCTTTCTCCAATTCTATTTCTCCTATAACAATGATGAAATGAGAAAAATATAATGTGTGCTACTAATAATCAGTTAAATTCAAACTTTAAAAAAAAAAATTTAATTAATTATATTTTTTACAATCATATAATTATTGAACTCTCATTTATATTCTCAAGTATTATATTTGAGCTCTAGTTTATTATTATTTAGATTATACTCGCATTAAAATAATTCAAGAACCACCGATTAAATTACTCATTGTTAAATAAACTAAATGACATATTTTCTTAAGTTTTACCCGTTTAACATATTTGATTATGTCGGATACAAAATGCACTTGGCCAAGTTTTACCCATAATCAAAACTCATAAGCTGCTCGAGGGTTATAAATCAATCTTATTTTCCAGAGATGCGAATTATTTTCGAAAGCACCGGATTTCACTTGACTCAGTATAGATATCTCCCCCGTTGTGACATGAAAGTAGAGATCATCAATTAAATGTGTACATTAATCATTTAAGGATTACGAAAGAAAGTAATATACTGTAAACTTGAAATAATGCAGTTTCATATTTAAACAATGAAACAATTATTTCATTTTGTCATGTTCTAAATATGCCGAGTGTGTTAGCACAATAAATTAAAACAATAACTAGCAATATTTTGTATTTACTGTAGTCAAGATGAATAACGTAATATCGTGCTACAGTCTATTCCAATTGTTCGACCATTTCTACCTAAATTGTGAATTATTCAACTTTATATTCTAAATGAACTTCCAAAATGATCTTCTGTGTACTATATCCAAATCAACACAAATTTTAAATACTATTAGAATATTATACTCGTGTATAGGGGTGGGTTTTTTTTTTACCAAATTGCCCTACCAACCCGTTGCCCTACCGAACCCTACTGATTCTCTACCGAAATATTTCTACCGAATTATTACCGTACCCTACCGTGCCCTACCGAAATTTTTTGGTAGGGCAACGACACTCAATATTATTAAAATGGTATTACCCTACCGTACTGAAATATTATTAATAATAAAAAATTATTTTAATAATTCATTTATCATATATAAAAAGTGAACATAGTATCCTAAGGAACTACTATTAGTGAAAATTAATTATACTTTTTAGATATGTCAAAAATATTTTAAATTGCTTTCATTAATGATGATATAATTGATGTTAAAAGTTTTTATGTTATAATTTTATTTAAGAAATATTTTACATTATGTCAATTTTAGAACATAAATTTAGGACACTTATATTTTAAAAACTAGTTTTATACATTTTAAACATGTATGCTTTGAATTGCTTTGAAAAATATGATCTTGCATTTAGACTTAAATAGTAGATAATATAAATTGGTAATCACCATTATCATACCCTACCGTACTGAACTTTTGGTATACCGAATTCGGTATACCAAAATTTTTGATATACCGAATTCGGTATATCAAAGTTTTTGGTAAGGTAATAGTAATAGATTTCATAATACCGAAATTTCGGTAATGGTAGTAATTTGAGGGGTTTGGTACGGTTGCCCTCCCAAACCCACCCCTACTTGTGCATATAATTGACTGACAGCAATCAATATATATTAAACACATTCAAACACCTTGCAGATTCTCATAACTAACTAAAATTAATAAATTTTATTAACAATGAGATCGTTTATAGATTAAAAAAAAAAAAAAAAAAAAAAAAAAGCTTGTAGTCTACTATAGTAACATGTATATCATTATGAGTCCTTTAGAAGCAAAAGTACTATAAATAATGATTGCAATTATGCATCTTGTGACAGTAGTAGATATCAAAGATTTGGATACTATCATCATAATCGTGAAGCATTTGCAAGTACATTCATCGTATACATCAAATGAGCCTCAATACTGACAATTTGGGTCACATTTATCTAATAATTCTCAAAGAGAAAATCGTGAACACTTTGAACTAACTCGGCATTCTATGTGTTGTTAATATTGCAAGAAATTTCATGATGTTAATTAGGGCTGGCAATCGGGTCATGTGAGCCGAGCTTGGGTCGGCTCAAGCTCACATACCATCGGGCCTCGTTACTATAGGCTCAAGCTCATATACCATCGGGCCTCACTAGTATAGGCTCAAGCTCGGCTCATGTAATTTTTCGGGTTTCGGGTCTATATCGGGCCCCAATACTATATAATTGTAATGAGTAACAAAATTCATAAAAATAAGTGATGAACAAGATTTACCTCCAATGAAGTCAATCCAAAAAAAAAAACCCTAAACGATCTTTTCATGTTATTCGAAAAACTTGAAAATAAGACTGAAAAAAGTAAAAACAAAAAGATTAGTAACTCTTATTATTGGAAACGTTTTATATTGTCAAATCTCGGTGATATGTTGCATTTGATTCTTATTTAACTTATAGCCACTGCCACTACTTAATTCCTTTTATTTTGACTTTTTTCTTTACAAAATCAAATAATCTTATACAATCATAACTTGTATGTTGATCCATAACATTAAAATAATAAATATATTATATATTATTATTATCCTAATCGATCGGGCCTTATTCGGGTTGAGCCATACTAGGCTCAAACTCGGCTCATAAATAAATCGGGTTTAGTAAAATGGCTCAAACTCGGCCCGGCTCACTAAAAAGTAGGCTCGGCTCAAATATAATCGGGCCGAGCCATCGGGCTTCGGTTAGGCCCGGCTCAATTGCCGGTCCTAATGTTAATGCAAGATTGCAGTGCTGAGTGCTATTTATTGTTTAAGCTGTAATAATAATTTGTATATTTGTATTGTCATGTTGGTATTGCACATAGTTATTAATCACAAAAAGTTATTATTAATTATTCATTAAATTACTAAATGATTAATAAATTATTATTGATCAATTATTATTAATTGTTCTATCTTATATATAAAAGAAAGAAATGCTAGGACAACATAAGAAACCATAATAGTATATTGATAAGAAAATAATTTTTTTTTTGTATATATATATATATATATATATATATATATATATATATATATATATATATATATATATATATATATATATATATACTATTTTGTAGCCAGTGTTTTTTTTCTAATTTATTTTATACCAAATCTCGACTAGCACACTCATAATCCACTACATCTATATCTTTTTAATTGTTCTTTTTATTTTTATCTCCTATTTTCCAGTATATTTTCTTTAATTCTTCTTTGCTTCATTTATTTGATAATAATTAAGTTTATATATTTCTTTTCAGAATCAATTTGTATTATTAAATTTGTATAAATATTAACGCTGTTATCGATATTACTAATAAATTTTATTATAACTGTTATCGTAGTGTATTAAACTAATCATTATTTTTATTTCTAAAATGCTAATACGGGAGTAAATATAGAATCATTTATTCACACCAATTATTTGCTCCCCACGTGTACTCAACAAACTAATTAACCAAATATATATAATCAGTTTAACAATTAACGTTGACTACATATTTTTAATTTTTTTCCTAAAAACTTTATATATGTCGAGCCAATCAATTTATAAAAATAAAATCAAACACGTTATGATTCCGATCCTTCCGACTTTCAGCCCTAGTCATGATTCAATTACCTAGATTCGTCTATTATTTTGTAATATTTCTCTCTATATAATCAATGCAAATCAACTCATAGGTTATATGGTATCAGAGCCAGGACCACCACTCAGCCAATTTTCTCCCTCCCGGCGGTGGTACTCTTCTCGGTCCTGAATTCGAATTTCACCACCACCCAATTAAAATATTTTAAGTGCAAGACTTCAAATGTAAGTCGCATGTACTTCATAGCAAATTATGAGCAGGGCCGGCCCTGGGGTGGGGCAAGCAGGGCCCACGCCCAGAGTCCGATTTCATTGGGGGCCCAAATTTTTAATTTGTTAATATATATATTATTCATTTTTATGTGAGAAAGTGTTTTATTGTTTAAAAAATATTACTTTTCTAATTTTTTAATAAAAAGATTTCTACTCTTTTATTCTTTTTTATTTTTCTTTATAAATTTATTTTAAAAATAGATTTGAAATTTAATGTTTTTTTTTTTTTTTTTAATTCTAAGTGTTTTATCTAAACATTAACATTTTCAAACTTCTATTTATGAGGTTTATGTTAACAAATAATTTAATTATATTATTTTATTAAGCTTAAGATGCCGGGCGTCGCCCCTGAGCTACCGAAAAATTATATTCTTGCCCTGGGTCCCCGAATACGCCGCACCGGCCCTGATTATGAGTCATAACTCCCCACACCGCAAATTGACGATTTCGTTATCGATTCAACCAAGTCAGATCTTTTGTATACTTGCTTTAAATAGTTACACTAATTCCTCACTCTCTTTTTTTTCGGTTTAAAACCGACAATTTCCAAGCCGGTCGCGGTTCGTAAAATTACATTTCCGAACGATATTGAACTTTTAGTGCTACAAACCAAAAAATTAAATCTATGTCTGAAGAAGTAATTACTAATCAGTTCAGTACCCTTCATGAAAGGTATGATAGAGATATTTCCACTTGCTAATTAATTCTAGTTGAAAATAAAGCCAACAATGCCCACTTGTGTGTGTGTGTGTGTGAGAGAGAGAGATCTAGATCTGGTTTCAGTCCAGATCTCAGTTTAAAGGCTTTGGGCCACCATTATAGTTTGTGTGAGAGTGTGTGTGTGTGTGTGTGTTATGTGTGGTTATGTATACATATATGTGTATGTATATGTGTGTGTGAACTGTCGGTGGAATCTTAATTGTGAAGGTGAATAGAACGTGAGAATTTTAATTTGAATGTTACATTTCACTTAACCATGTGTGCATGTTTCAAGTTTCAACTAATTTAAAATGATTGATTCAACAATACATAGAAAATGAAAAAAAAAAGAAAAAAAAAAGGAAAAAAGAAAAAGAAAAAAACTAACCACATAACAAAGCTCGTAAAGATGGTATGGTTGGTGAAGTAAGAGAGCGCAGTATATTATATGATTCGAGTTCGAATACTTTCTTCCAATAGTTTTTAAGTTATTGTATAAAAGTAAATAAAAAAATTAATACACCTATAATCATATAGCCGATAGGTATAAGTTGCGGGTTCATTCGTTATAATAATAAAATTGAGAAAAGAAAACAAATTATATATAGAGCATAGTATGTGTATACCACTATTTCATTATTTTACTATACCACTAACCCACATTTTGCACCACACAAGAATCCAAAAAACATATATATAATTGTTCAATTCGTTTAATAAAGTATGTGATCGACTTGTTTCAATTGGGACGAACAACTCAAAAAATATAAATCATTTCTTATACACATAGCAATCTAAATTATAACTTACAAGTATTTACTTATTCTAGTTTATTTTTGTAAACAACTCAAAAAATGTTTATTTGTTAACCGAACTTACTCTTGGGACTCGATCTGTTATCTATATCGAATTAGTTTAGATTCAGTAAAATTTGAATAATTATCTAGTGACTAATTAATTATTTCGTTAATAAGATATTCGGTTCCTTGCATTAAATTTCAGTTTAAATTATGATATTAAATATGATTTATCTATAAAATATCTTATTTAATAAAATTAACATAATATAGTTGAGAGACTCTTGTTAGGTTTGTTATGACTATGAGTAGTGATTTTAGAGTTTAATAAAATAAGTCAATCCCTAAATGAATAAATAAATGATTTGTAGGTGCAATTGCTACAAACTTGGAAGATAGTGGTGGGAAATGTAGGACTTGGTCTTAGGAGTTGGTGCGTGTTTGGTGAAATGTTGACAAATCACCTTTTATTTTAGGGTAAATTACAAACACCCCCTGAGGTATGGTCAAATTACAAAACACCCCTCTTGTTTGAATAATTACAACCACCCCCCTCAACTCATCAAATTTAGTGGAATCTTCGAGATTATATGGAATATTATCACTTTTGTACCCGTTTTATCCCATTCAAACTCTACATTATGAAGCAAGATGATCATAATATGTGATTTTTAGATTGTATATATCAGTTTGTGGTGCATCGGAAACTGTATTTTTTACACAAAAAGAGTACAAACTAGATCACATTTCACGGAATCTAGATGACTATGTTGAATTTGGCACCATAAAGATGGAGGTCTAAGAAAAAATCATAGTTGAGGGGGGTAGATGTAATTATCCAAACAAGAGGGGGGTTTTTGTAATTTGACCATACCTCAGGGGGTGTTTGTAATTTACCCTTTATTTTATTATTTAAATCTTAAATGAGTTGTTGAGGATGGTGTTCTGGTAACTTATTATTCGGTAGGATGTTGAAATTTTTGGAAAATATTTAACAAATTGGTAAGGTCTTGTTTGGTTGATGGGAAGGTTATCCACGATTAATTAAATAATTGGATTTTGTTTGATGTTTAGGTGATATTTGCAAAATTTATTTTAAAATATAAGTTAGTGATTGTGAGTTAAGTTAATATGAAGTGTTTAATTCTAAAAGTTGGGGGTATTTGCAAAAATATGTAAAATCAATTTAAATAGAAAAAACAGGAGGTACATGAGTGGTTTTTTAAATTATAGCTTAAAGTAGTTTATTTTAATAAAAGCAAAAGCATAATTCGATTTTACAACCACCTAAAAACAAATTATAAGACAAAAAAAACTCATAATCTATTTCTAAAAACTTTTGCAAACACCACCTTAGTATCTCGATAATTTGCTGTTATATTATTATGACTTATCTTGTCTTTTAAATAATTTTTTTGTTCGACGTCACGGGGTCTGATAAAATAATTGAGTTTCATTAGATTAGTTAATCTTAAATTGACAACCAAACATAAACTTTATTTGTTAAAATATATCACATTGTAATTTAGAAAACATGTCTGAAATATGTTTACTAGTTTAAAAGCATTTTCATAATGGAAAGTGAGATTGAATATTTGTGTTCTTATTATTTTTATTTAAATCCACTTTATTATACTCCCTCCGTTCCCTATTAAATGTCGTTTTTTGCTTTGCACAAGGATTAAAAAACTCAATAAATGTGTCTTGATTTTAGGTAAAATATATTAGAAATACTAAATAACCTTGATTATTTAAAATGGGATAAGAGAGAGTTAATACTTATAATTGAATTAATAAGGTTAAAACAGGAAAAAATGCATTTAATGCAGTATTGGAAATCTAAAGTGACAGATAATATGGAACAAAAATATTTTAAAAAAAAGACAGTTATTGTGGAACAGAGGGAGTAATATTTAGATATTTCATCAAAATAAGATAAAAATTAAAGTTTATTTGCTCATTAGATTACTTAAAGTTGACCCATTGGTATTTGAAATAAGCACGTATTCTAATTCCTAAACATAACTCAGAACCACACATATATATTTTTTTTCAAGCACCACCTTACAATTTAAAATTTGTAATTTGACAAAATAACCACAAACACCAGCCAATTCTTGGGGGTCAAGATTTTTGCTATAAAGTTTTGAATTTTGATTAATGAAGTCTAACGAGGTAGGGAACTAGCGGGTAGGTACATGTTAAATGACAAAAGTGACCCCCAACAAATTTTCATTCAAACACCATTTTATAGATGTTACACTCGTCGGCTAGTCTTAAATCATTGATCTACAAATAATGACATACACATATGTGTGTTTAATGATAATTATGTATTTAAATTTATGTTTAAAAACTAGATTTTGCCTTTTTCTTTTCTTTTTGGACAAATTATGGCCACCCCTGAAGTATGGGCAAATTACGAATAAAACTCCCTCATGTTTGGGTAACTACATCAACCCTTCTCCTTTTAGATATTTTTACATAAACTTTATGTAATTCGGTTATTTACCGAACCAAATCGTATATTCAATTCAGTAAATGGTATGAAATGTTGGCGTACCGAAATTTTGATTCGGTTTTTACCGATTTCACATCCCTAAATTTACCTCTGTAGGGTATTTTCGTAAGATAATATATAGTCGATGGAGGTGGCTGTAATTACCCAAACAAGAAGAGGGTTTTCGTAATTTGACCATAACTCAGGGCTTGACCGTAATTTAGCCATTTCTTTTTTCTTTCTTTTTCATTTTTTTCCTTTCTTACCAACCCACTGATAATGAGGACATTGTTACATTTTATGATATGATTACCTCCCACCCCCCGCCCCCCGCCCCCCGCCCCCACCTACCTCATCGTGCCTTTGAGTTGTAGCGGAGATTTAGTGGTATACGGCAGCTATCTATCGACATATTTTATACTATATGATACGCTAATAATATTCAATTCTACATATCATGATTGATGTTCATTTTGTGTGAGATATTAATATTTTTTAAATAATTTGATGACAACTTAGTGGAAGGGTGGAAATGAATTATAATATTATCTCGGATGGTATTATAGAACGTGAAATATATCATGTAGTTTTACACTATTAATTTACATCTATGTGGATATGTATTTATGGACATTTACGATTTAGATCGCATAGTGTATTTCACCAGATAGGATTTTATAAACCATCTTGTATTATACGCTATAAAGAAATACGATTGAAATGATAGGAATACCCTCATTGACATTTAAAATATAGAAATTTGGTTTATTTAATTAGGGTAATAATTACGTCCTTGTCACCAACTTACTTGAAAATTAGAACTTTTTATATAAAAAAATGTCACTACATGTTTCATTAATTATAATAAAAGACCTATCAATCAAGTAGTTTGGTGAGAAAAGTTTAAGAGATTTTTTCTCTTTCGTGTGAGATTTTCTTTTTCCAAGTAATTTAATGATTTTCATTTTTCCTTTTTTATTTTGCAACTTTGTACACTCCAATTAGGTTGAAAGATGGGGAAGATAATATTTTATTTTGGTATTTTCACCCTAAATAAATACATTCATATTTACAAATTTGCCCTAACTAACCTCTTAAAATATGAGTTTTGAATTGTACAATGAATGATTTATTGAAGTTTGGGGGTACAATTTTTTTGGGATGCAGAGTGCCAAAAAGTTTATTTCAAGGGTGCAAAGAGAAATTATTCCAAATTAGAGAAAACTCTTGTTTCTTACTCTAATAGTTAGGACTGGAATCTCAAATTAGAGTAACGACGGGAATCAGGCGAAATTGAACTAGTACTCTTAAAATATTCTATTTCTTTTTGAAGTGAAAAACTAATTCCCATTACATTCCAAAAGATTGGGAACAAAATTAGAAAAAAAAATCTTTGGAATTCGAAATGAAAAATAGTCTTCCAGAATATGAAATTTTACGACTGAAATCGGTGGAATTCGGAAATTCCAATTTTTGCGTCACCTATAATACAAAATATATAATAATATTGATATTACAAGTGTACTTTTCGAAGAAACAAATCGGCATTTTCAGAAACTAAAATCAAATAGGAAATTAAATTCTAATATGTATTCATATCCCCTCAATAAAAATGAAAAAATCGGAATTCAAAACTTTCGAAATTAGGTTTGAAAAATATTATTTTGTAACATCATAAATTTGTGAATTGATATCGACAGAATTCAGAATTTTCGGTCCCAAGTACCACCTACACTATACCCCGTCGTTCCAAATTAACTGTCGCTTTGGAGAATTTTTCTTGTTCCAAATTATTTGTCACTTTAGATTTTCAATGATGCATTAATTGCTATTTTCTCAATTTTACCCTTATTGCTATTTATTAATTGAGAGAGAATTAATAGAAACGACATTAATGTCATGGATATTTTAGTCATTCTATATATTTTTTTTCTCTAAAATCGACGCACATTTATTAATTTTTTTAATATTTGCACAGCAACCCAAATCAAAACATATTTTGGCATAGTATATTTGGCAATTTTAAATTCCAAAATTCTTCTTCTTATCATCGGGAATGCATATGTATGCATGACGTAGTCTATTTTATTATTTGCCGTTGTTTATTACTAACAACATAAAAAGATGAAATGAAATATAAATAAGGGTTTTTGGCACTTTGCACCCTTGAATTACACCATCTTGGCACTTTGCACCCTTAAATTGCAAAATTGGCAGATTGCACCCTTTAAACATAAATTGTTTGGCACTTTGCACCCCAAACCACTTTTAGCTTAAAAACATTACCTGCAACTTGTTGAAAACCTGGAAAATGGAGAAATATGTAATTCTTTAATCATCTATCCTCTTCCCCCAATTATTAATCATTGTTCCGCAATTTTTATCTTTCGTCCTTTTAATCAAAAAATCATAAATTCTTCTTAGCCATTTCTATTTGCCCTAATATGTAAATTCTGAGCTAAAACTCAAGAACGATCGGAATATATAGACAAGAGTCTGATAACACACCTTCAGAAGATCAAGTTTTATTTCATGGTAACGCTATTTTTTTAAATATTTTTCATACAGACTATTCAATGGGAGCACAAAATTCCTCCCATCATGAAACTAATCGGCACCACCTCTCTGCCACCAAATAAAATTCCCCAGTAGCCTTATTTTTTCATTTAACTATTAAAAAAAAAGATTTTTTTTTTAGGGATCGGCCTAAAATTTCCAGCTACATTATTTTTCAAACTCAAAAGAAAAAAAAAACAAAAGTGATTTACTCTTATTATTTAGTGTTTATACTGGTTTACCACTGAAAGAAATGGCTAAAAAGATTTTAGGATTTTTTGATTAAAGGGATGAAAGATAAAAATGGTGTAAAGGTGATTAACAATTGGGGAAAGAGGATACATATTAAGAAAATTATGAATTTGCCCATCTTCCAGGTTTCCCAACAAGTTGCAGGTAAGTTTTTTAAGCCATAATTGATTTGGGGTGCAAAGTGCCACACAATTTATGTTTTAAGGGTGCAATCTGCCAATTTTACAATTTAAGGGTGCAAAGTGCCAAAATGGTGTTATTCAAGGGTGCAAAGTGCCAAAAACCCTATAAATAATGACACTGATTACGAGGAAAAGGATCCGTTATTCATTACCAGGTTGACGACATGCATTTATTTCGATTTTCATGTTACTGCTGATTGCTGATTAGAAAAGCCCAACATTTGCCTGGATCTTGGCTTGATTTCTGTGCAATATTTTGTGGTTATTAAACTTAATATTAGTAAGTGCATTTCTAACCTGTTTCACCATTATTGTTTCGCTAAGTCCTATTTTTTGTGGTAAAAAAACGAGTTCATCTATCATTGGTAGTACAACATTTTACCTATCCACCATTTTTAGTGAAAAAATTGCGTGTTTAGAGCATCTCCGACAGGTTCCACCATTTTTTCACCAAATTCCATTTTTTGTGGTGAAAAAATGGGTTCATCTCCTACCCGTAGCACATCATTTTACCCTTTTCACATTTTTGTGTGGAAAAATGGTGTTTTTGGTCTCCAATGGATTTCAACAGAATTTAAACCAAATATTAAAATAATAATATTTCACCATTTCACCACTTATAGGAAATGAAATTTGGTTTGGTCTCCCATGGCAGCTCACCATATATGCCCTAAAATTATAAATCTAATGTTAATCATAATTTTATTATATTTTATTTCATAAATATTAATTATAAATTCAATGTTAAGTAATAAATTTTTTAACTATATAATTTAAAAATTATGTTATCAATTTTAAAAATTATGTTTTCAATTTAAATATCTCGTCATGTATTTCATCAATTAAAGGGTCTTTCGTTAATCATTCTATTGTTGCTTATTATATTTTATTAATAGCAATTAGCGTATTAGTTAAGTAAAAAAATTGAACTAATCAACATTGATACGAAAAAAAAATATACAAATTAATTAAAAATAAGCATATTTATATTATTAGAATTAATGTTTCTATTAATAATAACAAATGTATTTATATTTTAAAAACTAATTTAGTAATTAACACGAATGTATTTATGATAAATATGCTAATAAGTTGGTAATCAAGTGCAATTAGTTAAAATCGTCATTTTATATGCTACTTAATAAAATGGTGTTAATTATACCGAATCCTATTTCACCTCTATATTTGGTAGGAAAAATAGGATTTGGTGGAAAAAATAGGAAAATCGTGAACCGGTGGGAGATGAAAATTCATTCACCAAAAAATTTGGTGGAAAAATAGGATTTGAGTATATGGTGATATGGGGTTGACCACGGTGGGAGGCTAAAACCAAATCTTCGTAATTTTAGGTGTAATGGCGATATAGGAATTTCGGGTGGGAGACTAAAAACACCTAAATTAGACGAAAAAATGGCGATATAGCGACCGATCGGAGATGCTCTTAGGGCATCTTCCACCCTACACCGTATCCTATTTATTACACTTAATTTAGGTGTTTTTAACCTCCCAACTTAAATTACTAAATCACTATTACACCTTAAATTACGATGATTTGGTTTTAGTCTCCCATTGTGGTCGAACCATATATCACCATATTACCAAATCCTATACTTTCACCAATTTTTTTGGTGAAGATATTTGCAACTCCCACCCTTCCACCATTTTACCATATTTTCCACCAAATCCTATTTTTCCTATCAAATATAGAAATTAAAATAGAATTTGGTGCAATTAACACCATTTTATGATTAGCATATAAAATTATTATATAAACTCACGTGATCACCAATTTATAAACATATTTATAGTAAATATACTAGTGTTAATTAATGAATTGGTGTTCATTTAATAACTTTTTATTAATTTTGTTGTAGTATTTTTATGCATTTAGTTGTGAAATTATTGTTTATGTGTTTTATTATATGTATAATAATTTACATTGATTTTCATTTATGTTTCAATAGTTTTTTAAAACATTATATAATTTTAAGATTATATAATCAATAAAATTATTACTTATAGTCGGATCTATAATCAATATTTTTTAAATTGAAATAGACTAAAATTATGATTAACATTAAATTTATAATTGTGTGATATATTTGGTGAAATACCACGGGAGACCAAATCAAATGCTATTCTCTTTAAATAAGAAAATGGTGAAATCTTATTATTTTATTATTTGGTGTAAAATTTGATGGGATTGGTGGTAGACCAAATACACTATTTTTTCACAAAAAGTAGTAAAATTATAGAATAGTGTGCTAAGGGTGGGAGATAAACCCATTTCTTCACCACAAAAAATAGAATTTGGTGAAAATATAGTGATTAGGTTGGAAGATGCTCTTAGTGTTGCACTAAGGCTCTGATTGCTATATATACTCCAAAAAGCTGTAGATGATGGAGATATGAGAGGTGTGTGGATTGCTTCGACGGCCTTGACGGTTTCTACTTTGTGTTTTGCAGACGACACGCTCATCTTTTGCGGGTTACCATGGTGATGCCCAAACCCTTCGACGGATTTTGACATTTTATGCTTTGGCCTCAGGACATGAATAAATCCGGCAAAATCCATAATGGCGTTTTGTCCGACGATACTAATGGCAAATAAGGAGATCCAATCCATACAGGGTTTCCATGTAGTGGATAAAGGCGTGATCAATACTTTAGAATTTGGACCTCAATCAAAGTTGTGTTACAAGCAATCTCTTCGTACATCCTTTCTAGAGAGACAAGCGTGGTGATTGGGAAAACTAGAGCAAACAAAGTTCTATATAATGTAAATTTTTGTTATGATGCGATATTTTTTATAATTGTGCATCATTTAATGTATTAATGCGTATATATAATTAGTTCCGTTTTTTTTTTTATTTTTTTTTTATTTTTACGATTTATGTTTTCATTGTGATTTCTAATTTTTATTTCTAGGAAGGTAATTTTTATTCGATCCATTGATAACAAGGCAAACATTGTAATCAAATAAAGTAGATTAATAACATATCACAATAAAATGTTAACTAAAATATATGGGATGTGATAAATGTCGTTCGAGCTTTAATAATACCTTTTCGACTTCAAACGTGATTTTGATCATTTTTAATTCCAAATTTTGCAAAACCGGAAAAATATAATTTGTAGTATTCTGAGTTAGTTTTCTAACCCAACTTGAATCATCAAAATTGGATGTCGGACGAGAAAGATATACATGAATCAATTGATACGATATACATGAATCAATTGATACTGCCCACAATATTTAGGTATCTAAAATTCAAAATGTGACTCATTCATGCATAACTTTGTCACACGACATTCAATCTAGCGGATTTAAGTTGGATTAGAAAGCTAACCCAAAGGACTACAGTTTTCGTGTTTCGAATTTTGCCAAAATCAAAATAGAAATATGTCAAAATTAGGTTCGAAGTCAAAACGACATTAGTAAAATTGAAACGACATTTAACATTTCAGAAAATATATTTACTTTGTGTCATATATAATTCGTCCAAAAAAATTTGAAATGCATTTTCCTTTCCAAGACATTCTCTTATTTTACAATACATGTTCTCCAAACAATTTTCTGTAAACGACCAAAAAAGAAACCAATTTTTTTGTAATTTCAAAATATTATGGTTCTAGAACCCCTGCTCCGAATTCCAGTTCTAGAACCTTAATTCCCTTTTTATTTTGCATTTGATTTGTTTTTAAATTTTTGGGGCTGGGCATGAGTTGGATCGGGTAATTATCGGCCAATTACCTACTCGACCCGACCACCCAATTTTACTGAAAATTGAAAACCACTAACGGCCTGACCATTATGGGTTGGGTAATGGTGACAACTGACTTTGACCGGTAAACAATGGGTTGTTGATTGGTATTATCGGCCATCTATTTATTTAATTTTCTTTTAATTTTTTTTACAATACTAAGATTGTTTTAAAAAAAATTCAAAAAATATTCAATATTTTGGGAAAACCTATATTAGTAAAAATCTTAAGTTTAAAATTAAGAGTTTTTTTTACTCATTAAACTTCTACAATAAGTAAATATATAATGAAGAATGTGAAATAAGAATTATAAAATAGAGATAATATGGAGAGGTTTATAAATTTGTGATTTGAGTTTTTACTTCTTTTATATATTATTTTAATAGTGAATTTTTTTTAACAATTAAATATTTATAATAAAAAAATATTAAAAAAGTTGGTTGACCGATATTACCCGACCAACCAACTTTTGTGTAAACTGAAAACCACCCACTTTTATATGGGTCGGTTAAAATTACCGGCCCGATAATAAAATTATCGATCAAAAGAAGCGGGTCGAAAGTAGATCGATTAGCCGATAAAACCGATCCATACCCAACCATAATTCTATGTACCCGAATGTGAAAAAAAAAGAAAAAAAAAATTAATTTTTACCAACAAATCATGATCGCAATCGACTATGTGGATAGTTTTTGGTTCAAAAACAAGTATTAATATAAACAAAACAAAATAATTTCATTTTCAGAAAATATAACCTGACAAGAATAAATTGGAAATACATTATCATAATATTTTAGAAGAAACCACCTTGTCATCACGACTATCCCTCAATTTATAACTTGGCTTTTACTTAAAAACAAATGAAAAATAAATTACCAAATTTCTCTAATAGTCCCTCATCTTAGTGTTTAGTCTCATTTTAGTTCCTCATGTCTCAATTGTCTCATTATTATCCCCAACTTTATAATCTATCTCAATATAGTCCTTCGTGTATAATGTAGTTAACTTTAACGAAATTTTTTATTTACTGAATGAAATATTCTATTCTTATAATTATTTGTAATAAAATATAAATAAATTAATAAATACTAGAATAAAAATATATAATTTAATTAGTTCTTTAAATATTAACATAAGATCAAAAAAAATATAAATAATATTTTAGAGAATATATGTAGATGGCATATTATAATTATTTAAATATATCTCTAAATACAAGTCATATATTCACAAAAATAGTAGTTTTTTAAGTTATATATTTATAAGTTATATTTTTATTAGTTGCAAAAATTATTTTTAAATTATATAACATGTATATACACAAAGAGATGATAAATGAGATGGATTATAGAAATGAGGGATGAAAATGAGATAATTAAGACACGAGGGACTAAAGTGAGACTAAATGTGAAGATAAGGGACCACTAATAGGATTTGGCCAAAATAAATCTCAGAATTAACAAAAGTGAAACATGATGTTCTAATAAAAAAAAAATTAAGAGAGAGAAATTATCCCAACAACCTCAAGGGTAAAATGGTCATTCAGCCCCACCAAATATCCTCCTTAAATGAAACCCCAACCTCCCACTTTCACTTCGTCCTCTCAGCTCCTTCTTTCTCTCTCTACACACACAGTCACTCCTTTCTCTCTCACACATTCACACACACACACACTCTCCACCGGAGAAATGGATCCAGTTAACGATTGGGGCAACACCCCTCTCTCCGTCGTCGACCCAGACATCCACGACCTGATCGAGAAGGAGAAGCGCCGCCAATGCCGCGGGATCGAGCTCATCGCCTCCGAGAACTTCACCTCCTTCGCCGTGATCGAGGCCCTCGGCAGCGCACTCACCAACAAGTACTCCGAGGGCATGCCGGGCGCCCGCTACTACGGAGGAAACGAGTTCATCGACGAGATCGAGAACCTCACGCGCTCACGCGCCCTCCAGGCCTACCGATGCGACCCTACCAAGTGGGGCGTCAATGTCCAGCCCTACAGCGGCTCCCCCGCCAATTTCGCCGCCTACACGGCGGTGCTCAACCCGCACGACCGCATCATGGGCCTCGATCTGCCGTCCGGCGGCCATCTCACCCACGGGTACTACACATCCAACGGGAAGAAGATCAGCGCCACCTCGATTTACTTCGAGAGTTTGCCCTACAAGGTTGATTCGACCACTGGTTACATCGATTACGATAAGTTGGAGGAGAAGGCGTTGGATTTCAGGCCCAAATTGATTATTTGCGGAGGAAGTGCTTACCCTAGGGATTGGGATTACAAGAGGTTTAGGGAGGTTGCTGATAAGTGTGGCGCCCTCTTGCTTTGTGATATGGCTCATATTAGTGGCCTTGTTGCTGCTCAGGTAAAAAAGATTATTCCTTTTTCTTATGCTATATTGATTATTATTTGATTTGTTTGCTTGATTTATTTGCATGATGCCTTATTGTTAGATCTGTTTATTGTTATTGATTTTCTTGATTCCGATTTGTTGCATGTCGGATTCATTTGGGACATCGAATCCGGTTGTATTAATTCTCTGTCTGGGCTTTTGAGTATGCATTTGTGTTTGTGTTTCGACTCTCTGAAACCGTAATTGTATCGGATCCAAGATTCGTAAATGGTGCTTTAGTCTAGTGAAGATTCCCGTATTTCAGAAAGTTCTTGCCGATCCTGATTTGTCTAGATCCAAATTAATTTCATACTCACATGGCCTAATTGTACACGAATCGCGTGATAAGTCTACATTGGGATTAGCCTGGCCTTTGGCCAAAAGCTCGACTTTCTAAATCTGTTATTTTGAATGGTTCATTTATTTCCTATCGGTTTTATCAATATGAAGCACGCGTGATGATTCCATTTATGCAGCCTACATCTTGACATTGATATGATTTCGTGTCAAATTAAACCACTTTACGCATGTGCCCTGCGAATCAAGCAAGGGAGTTTTTGAATCTTGCTTTATGTATTGAGTCCTGTAATCTAAAATAATTCCGTATTTTGTGATTATGTGAAAATTAAATTGCTTGATGCTCCAATCTGAAAAACCACGGCATTGTTAAATGATTTTAGGAAGCGGCAGATCCGTTTGAGTACTGTGACATAGTCACAACCACAACTCACAAGAGTCTGAGGGGTCCTAGAGCCGGCATGATCTTCTACAGGAAGGGTCCTAAGCCAGCTAAGAAGGGGCAGCCACAAGATGCCGTTTACGACTTTGAGGACAAGATCAACTTTGCTGTGTTCCCTTCTCTTCAGGGGGGCCCACACAATCACCAAATCGGTGCTCTTGCTGTTGCGTTGAAGCAGGCGATGACACCTGGATTCAAGGCCTACGCTAAGCAAGTCAGGGCCAATGCCGTTGCCCTCGGAAATTATCTGATGAGCAAAGATTACAAGCTTGTCACTGGTGGAACTGAGAACCATTTGGTTCTGTGGGATCTTCGCCCTCTCGGCTTGACTGGTAATTAAAAGCTAGTAATTTTATTCTGTTCTTGAGAAAAAGTTTTTTACTGACTTGTAACTTCAATTAATATATTTATCTGATATGGGTTGTTTTAAAAAAAAAAAAAATTCAGGAAACAAGGTTGAGAAACTATGTGACCTGTGCAACATTACTGTTAACAAGAATGCTGTGTTTGGTGACAGCAGTGCATTGGCCCCTGGAGGTGTTCGCATTGGTAAGAATCCCGATGCAATTACCTGTAACTTTATTTGCATTACTAGACATAAAAGTCGAAATTTATATGATTTTTCGAGTGTCGCTCGTCTGTAATTTATGATAAAAAAAAAACAAAATGTTGTGGAATTCGCAGGTGCGCCCGCCATGACATCTCGAGGATTAGTCGAGAAAGACTTTGAGCAGATAGCCGAGTTCCTACACAGGGCAGTGAGCGTAACCCTAAAGATTCAGAAAGAGCACGGTAAACTACTAAAGGACTTCAACAAAGGACTTGTCAACAACAAAGACATTGAAGAGCTTAAGGCTGACGTCGAAAAGTTTTCGTCCTCCTTTGACATGCCTGGCTTCAAAATGTCCGAGATGAAGTACCAATAAATTCCACCCCCTCCGCATTTTCTTATTATTATTAGGCTTGCCCAATCAATGTTCTTGATTTTATCGTTAAATTTTTCGCGTTTGAATTTGTCCAATTTGTATTAAGCGGAAGAATAATTTCTTTCATTTTTTTCTTTCTTGCTTTCTATTTCTTCTCCCACTGCTTCGGTTTTCTACCGATTTTGTGGGGGTTTCGGTTATGTTTTTGTTGGAAGTTGTAGCTGTCGACGGAAGTTTGCAGCGAAATATCTTTTTTTTCGATATACAAAAGTGATTCTATTGTTCTGTGTTAATGGTTTTTCTAGTTTTCGACACGGTTATCGTTTTTCTCATTAAATTACGAACATACCCATGAGGTGAGGTGAAATTACGAAACAACCCCTCTTGTTATCGGAATTACATCAATCCTGAACCACTGAAATGCCCTTGACTAAAAAGAACAAAGGCAACAGAAATAGAAAATTCAAACTACAAATAACCCCTAAGGTATGCCAAAACTCAAACTTGGTATTCAATTTATTTTGAAGAAATCCAAGTTATGCTTGAAAGTTTTAAAATGAAGAAAATATCTTAATATTAAAATATTTGTGTTACACCTATATTATTTCTAAATAAAATAGATAATTTGTTTCCTCCATAAATTTGTGTAACCAACAAAAAGAAAAAGAGAGAAGGGCACTGTGCTAAAGATGAAAAAGGAAAGAAAAAGACTATGCAATGTAAAAGCGATTTATGTATAATTCTAAATCGAGGTTTCTTCGAAGGATCTCTCACTTACTGTAATCCTCTCCATTTTAATGCAAAGCGAACACGACCGTATTCCTTTTCTTGATAGTTCGACAAATCCGACAGAGTTATTGGACGCCATTCTTCTTTGAGATACCACTCCTTAATTTCAAAGCTCACTTCCTCCAAATCTTGGAACCACAACTGTCTGAATTGATCATCTTCGTCTCGGCCACTTTCTCCCTCCACTAGAATCTTCCACAGACACTCGATCCTTTCCATGCCCTCGTTGTCGCTAATCCGAAAATAGTCATTGATGTTTCTTGGACGACAAATAGAAAACACATTGTTTAAAAGAGATGGCATATGAGATAAATGACAAGGCGACGATTTCATCAAGCTATCACAACGCAAGCTCAGTGTCTCTACCTCAGGTTTATTATCACCACTACTAATATTTTCTCGAATTACTTCGTGAATATCATTCATGTGAAACCGGTTGATAGAAAGAGCAATTTCAGATTGGATTAACGACTTGAGCAGTTCATTTAGCTTGAGGAACCACGGAGAGGGAGCATCGTTCGGATGCAGATGTGTTAGGTTTATTTCTGAATCCCACTTATTCAATGTGGTTGCGAAAGAGATGGATGGTACAAAGTCTCCTTCGTATTTGAAATCGAGTATGTTTGGTGCGTCGATAAATAGTTGGGTTTCTTTGAGTCCATCACAGCTGTCGATGCACAAGTGTTTGAGACATGGGAATTTACACGAAGACAAGTGGTCCCATGAAAGTTTCGCATCGAAAATATATAATTCATTTAGATTACGAAAATCCGCTCCTTTGTGGAACATAAGATTGCCGGAACTAATTTTGATGGTTTCAAGAGATGGGGGATGGATTTCGTTTCGGCAAAGTTCCCCGGTGAAATCATACATCTCTGAAAAGGAAATATACTTGAGATGGTGAAGATTATTCAACGTAATTGTTCTTAACCTCAAACATCCTTCGACATCCAAAGTTTCGATCAAAGGGCAGCTATCAATTATCTTCTGAAAAATTTCGTCCTCGATCCAATCTTCTCTGAGACAAAGTGATCGTAGATTGTTGAGAAGTACTATCCTTTCAATAGTGTTTCGGTCCAACACGAAATTTTCCAAACGCAAATCTTGGAGCGATTCGGCTACAAAGACTACGGAGGGCAGTCTAAGACGAGTCGAATAAAGTTTCGAATGAAGGGAAAGACAAAACTTCTTGAGACCCATATTTTTGAGTAACGGGATCCATCTTTCGAGAAGCATAACCGATGATTCGTGATCCAAATGATCGCGTAACGATATACGAAGGTGAAATTCCTCTACGCACATCCTTTGATCGCGATACCGCTGTAAATTCCTGGTCACAAGGGATAGAAAATCTTGTTTGTTACCTTTGAATGCGGCGTCTGAAAAATCAAGATTGGGACGAGTGCACCAAATATTACGCCATGAATTCGACAATACAGATGTTCGGACAGCATCTTTCTGGGACAGGAAATAAAGTATTATGTGCAATATGTCTTTAGGCAATTCGGATATCCTGTCCATGGAGTTTGAATCGTCTCTACTTTCTGCGTTACCCATAGCAGAAACTGTTGAGAACAAAATAAGCTCGAAGAAACCCTAAGCCCTTTTTTTTTGTTTTTTTTTTTTTGGTTAGAAAAATTTAAGCTCGAAGAAACCCTAAGCGCTTTTTTTTATATTTTTTTATTTTGGCACCCTAAATTTCCTTGTTTTAAGATTCTTATTATTTATTGATTAGAGATATACTCCAATAGTTTTATTCCCTTTTTTTTTGTTTTGTTTATCTTTATTCCTACTACTCAATCCTTCTTAATTTTATTTTTCATTCAAAATATATATATATATATATATATATATATATATATATATATATATATATATATATATATATATATATATATATATATATATACAAAATACCATAGCTCATCTTGTTATCAGATAATAATTTTAGTGCTATCATGTTCTATACTTCTATATATTTCTTAATGCATTCTTGTAGACTCTACACCTACACCTAGTTGGAGAAATTAGATGCTACACCTGATTATTTATATTTGGTGGATTTGAACGGTATATTTAAACATAATCACATACACATCTATATATCATGTTTGTTAATGAGTAATTGTTTAATTAAATTTATAGTTCAAATCTAAATAATTAGGTGTATCATCTAACTCCCCCATCTACTATTGCCGGTGGCATGCTAGGATATGACTAGGATGGCCCAACTCAATTAAAATTTACCTCAATTAAAATTTAGAGGGAATTATGGCCAACCCCTGAGGTAATGTCAAATTGCAAAAAAACTTTTTATGTTTGGGTAATTACAAAGTTCACCTTCAAAGTTCAATTTTAAACACGTTTGGTCCCCGCCGATACATGCTCGTTAGCAAGTAATGGAAAACACTACTTTGGGGCCAAAATTGAAATTTTAAATTTTTTGGGGCTGAAAAATAATTAGATATATAAAATATACTACTTATAATTAAATATTTAATAATAATAAAAAAGAAATTAACTAATTTATTTTAGTATACTTAATATTATTATAATTATACTACTTATAATTAAAATTTTAATAATAAAAAAAGTTTAATGAAAGTAATTATTTTTAATTATACTACTTATAACTAATTTTTTAATAATAAACAAAGAAATTAACTAAACAAATTATTTTTCATTATACTTAATTTATTATAATTATACTACTTATAATTAAATTTTAATAATAAAAAAGAAATCTACTAAACAAGTTATTTTTAATTATGCTTAATATTATTTTTAATTATACTACTTATAATTAAAATTTTAATAATAAACAAAGAAATTAACTAAACAAATTTCATTAATACTTAATATTATTAAAAGAATAATTATAAATATTTCAAATATCAAACTATTTTCCAGCCCAAAAATTTTTAAAATTTCAATTTTGGCCCGAAAATAGTGTTTTCCGTTACTTGTAAACGGACATGTAACGGCGATGACCAAAAGTGTTTAAAATTGAACCTTGGAGGTAAACTTTGTTCAGTTTGGAACAATGGGGATCAAAAGTTGAATCGGGCCAAACATGAGGGACCAAAAGTGTAATTCTCCCCACGTCCACCCTCGCGGTGTCAAATTTAGTGGGATCACTAGGCCAAAACGCAAGACTGGCGACGAAAACTGTCTTCTCGCGGCACTTTTGTACGTCTTGCGACTCGTAATTTTCGTCGAAAATTAAGCTAAAATCGTCGCCAAATGCCCCGTCACAAACCCAACAACGAAAAAACATGCGATGCCAAATTTGGCGACAAATCACATAGATCGTCGCCAATTCCATATTTTCTGAAGAAAAAAAATGTTTTTTTATTAGTCGCGGCGGATGCAACTATTCTGTTGCACGCTGTATGCGACGAATATAAATAAATTCGTAAACAATCGCTACGAAAATATATTTCATCGCCAAACTTAGCGACGTTTGAAACTTTTCCGTCGCATGTTCTCTGAATATTTTGGCGACTGAATAGTATTTTCGTTGCATGGCGAGAATCATTTTGGCGACGATTTCTCAGATATGATTCGTCGCAAATGTTTTAGTTTTATATTTACTTTGCGACGATTTTTCATTAGTCGCAATTGTTTTTCAATATTACTTTTATTTGTTTAATTATTTTCAATTAAAAAAAATCGAAACAATATTAAATCAGAAATATTAAAACCACGATTACGGATGAAATATCAAGGTAGCACACAAGCATCAATTCCAAAAGTAAATAAAAACTTGAAAGCATAAATGTAGTATGTTGTCACAAACTTTAGTTCAAAAGGCACACTAACTTCATCCGTTTTTTATACTCCACTATCATTAGGACGTGTCGACGTTGAGGATTGTAATTGTTGTTGTCTCAATTGCTCGAGCAAGGTGTTCACAATATCTCGGGTTTCCTATAATTGCTCTTGCAATTGATACACTTTTTCGTCTTTAATCTGCATTTGTTCTTGTATTGTTTCTCGGGTTTCCTGCAATTGCTTTTCCAATCGATTCACTTTTTCGGATTTCATTTGCATTTGTTCTAGCATTGACTTCATTTGAATTTCCACTTCTAGATTATGTAGAATATTCTCAATTTTTTATCCGTTTTACCCTATTCGAGCTCCACAAATTGAAATAAGATGATCATAAGACATGTCTCTTGGCTTGTACATATCAGATTGTAGTGCATCATAAACTGATTTTTTACACAAAACGAGAACAAACTAGAGAACATTCCACGTAATGTAGAAGATTATGTTCAATTTGATACAATAAGAGTGAACGTGTTAGAAGATTTATAGTTAAGGAGTGATTATAATTGCCTAAACTAGATGGACTTTTTTGTAATTTGACCATATATCAGGGGGTGGCCGTAATTTCTACCCTAAAATTTGATAGTATTTGCCTCTGTGCGATGGACGGAATAACATTTCAAAATATAAAAAAGGAATTATTTAAATACATGATAATATGATTAATTGCAATAAGAAATATATTATTAAAAATAATGGTCTATTCCAAATAAGCCCATCATGTGCTACTTATTCATAAAGGGTTTCCAACAAAAAACTCTTTTATAAAAAAAATCAAAATAATGTCGACAGATGTGTAAAAGACTAAAATACTTCTTTACATTTTAATATGTTCCAATTTCATCATTTAATTCAATTTAACCTCAATTTGACATCAAATTGCACCAATTATTCAATTTTGACTACAATTTCGCCCGTCGACGCTGTTGATTTTTATGTTTTTTTTCCTTTTTTTTTTTGCCACCGGTCTCTGGCGTTGACTTTGTTATTTTTTTTCTTTTTTCATTTTTTCCTTTTTTTCTGTCGTCGTTGACCGGCGGTTAACCCCGGTCTTCCGCGACGTTGACTTTTTTTTTTCCTTGAACATTTTTTGGCCCGTTTAAACAGTAATATTCTTGTGGTTGACAATCATATTTTTTGGCCCGTTTAGCACAGTAATATTAACACAACAAAAATCACTATATATTTTTTTTGTATTAGAGTAATATTAATATTTTCACCATTCAACAAAGGCAAACATAAAAAAAAAATCCAAAAGAATTAATATTGATGTGGTTGACCGTAATATTACTGTCAACCACAATAACATTCTTGTAACGGCAATAATATTACTGTCAACCACATTAATATTATTATGTTTAAAATAATATTATTATGTTAATCGGTCAACAAATCAAACAAAATAAAAAGGTCGAAAAAATAAATATTGATGTGGTTGATAGTAATATTATTGTGTTTATAGTAATTTTACCGTCAACGATAGTAATATTATTACGTTGACCGGTTATCAAATCAAACAAAATAAATGTGGTTACAGTAATATTATTGTGTTTACAGTAATTGTATTGTTAGCGACAGTACAATTATTGTCAATGACAGTACAATTACGGCCAATGTTCAGCGGCAGGCGTAAAAAGAAAAGGAATACAAATTTTAGGGAAAACAAAATTCAATGCTGGAGATCGACGGCGGAAAAGGCTGACATAAAAAAAAAAAGGAAAAAAAAAAATCAAAGCTGGAAACTGGTGGCAATTTTTTTTAAAAAAAAAATGAAAAATAAAAATTGGATTTTTGTGGTCAAAATTGATGAATATGAAGTTAGATTGGGATTACAATTAGGAATTGAGTTTAAAGAGTTTGAGGTAATTTTGTCACATGCTTTAATTTTGCATTTATTTATAATTCATATTAAAGAAATGTGCTTATTGACGAAAGATATATAACCCCTAAATCTGGAATAGTAAAGATGGTTGGTCAAAGACCTATGCAGTTATTCGATGCTACGCACATTGAAGGTTACACCCGGTGAATTTTTATCATTGATCTACACACACCAGTATGTGTTGGAATTTTTAATTGAATAAAATAATTAGGGTATTTCAAATAGGTGCATGTTTGGAATGAATGGGTTTCTTTCCAAACAACACATCTATTTATGAAATAACTCTTTTCAAAACAACATATCCATTCACAAAAGGACTCTTAAATTTCTATAAATAAGACAAAACCTGATCAGTTTTGCATAAGAGATAATAGGACGTTTGTGAATATCTTCCTAAAACTCTTCTGTCAAAATTTCATTCCTACGTTTCTAGTTCGTCGTGGGCTTCGAATTTGTGCAAATATCGAAATATCCGACTGTTGTATCTTGGGAGACTACCGGGAGTAACTGTTGCACCGTAGACAACCCGAAAATATTGTCTTAAGGACATTGCTTTTGCAAGCCTCAGTCGATTTTTCATTCTTCATATTTCCGGTTAATTTCTACTTTCAAGTAAGTGTAATTCTTATTCAACTATTTACGCAGATTGTTATATTTATACCAACAGTATGGATATGTGTTTATTTGTATACTTATGAATGATAAAGATTTACCAGATATATTTCATCATGTGTAGTATAGTCTAAAGTATAAACAATCTTATACATAAAAACCGCTTAAAAAATAGAGATAACAAAAATATCGAAGTGGATTAGGATTTCGCTTGGGAACTTGCAAATCTGATTTTGAAGAAGAGACATATGAGATAAAAAAAAATTTAAATAATTATGAATATGCCATAAGGTTTTTTAAATTGACCTAACGCTTAATTACTTTTATATACAAGATTTCATTAAATTATATTTATAATTGTATTTAACCCACCTTATTTTTATTAATTAGCCTACTAAAAATCAAATGAATACAAAAAAAATTCGATTTTTTTTCTTTACGTATTTTCTGCTTTTATCATATACAAAAAGAAGTCCTAATTTTTTTTTTCTCGGCACTGCTTCAACCCCAAAAAATTAAGTTCACAGTGTAATACATTTCGATTCTTCACTATTTCTTTTTTCCCTTGGAACACTGCCCTTCAACCTTCATAAAGTTAAGCCCCCGATGTAACAAATTTATGGACTCGCCACTCACTAGTGCATGTGTAATTTGTTAAATAGGATTAATGAATCCATTTAATTTAGCCAAGTGCTTAAGCACAATTGTATCTCATCATTTAACAAATACAAATGTAAGCAAAAATTACATATCTAGTACTGAACTTCATCAGCAACATAAACTAATAAACTCTACGGACTGATCATCACCACCACAGGTAAAACTATATATCTTCCAACCAAAACTTCTAAATAATTTCTTTCATTTTTTTCTTTCTTGCTTTCTATTTCCCCCACTACTTCGGTAACTACATCCATCACCGCGAATTGGGCAAATGCAAAATACGACATCATAATAAAATGTTTCGTGTTCTTCGGCTTCAGATTTCGAAAACAGAGCTCCATGTTCTTCAAGAAAGCATTTGTCGAGCTTCATAGTCACCGCCACTCCCCGTTAAAATGGGAATGCTAGATTTTCTTATTAAATTACGAACATAACCATAAGGTAAGGTGAAATTACGAAACAACCCTTCTTGTTATCGGAATTACATCTATTCTGAACCATAAAATGTTTCAATTGCCTTTGAATAGAATAAAAAGAACAAAGACAAAAAAAAAAAAAATGTACGCATGCCAGTTTTTTTCCAGGACTCGCCACTGGTTAGCTTACCTTGTTCGAAACCAGCATGTAACCAAAGGCATTAGACATTACCTTGTGAATATACGATAACTGTTTCTTTTATTGATTATTTATTCAAAAAAAAAAAAAAGAATTGAAAAATGAATGTTTCTTGATCTATTGTCATCAATCCATGAACTATGTATATATTGGACTACAAACTTCTGGGTTGAAGTACAAAAAGAAAAAAAGAAAAAAAGAAAAATCCCGTAAAAAGCGATATATATCTATAATTCTTCGAAGGATCTCTCGATCACTTACGGTAATCCTCTCCATTTTAATGCAAAGCGAATACGATCGTATCCCTTTCCTCGATAGTTTGAGAAATCCGACAGAGGTATTAGACGCCATTCTTCTACTGGATACCACCTCTTAATTTCATAGCTCACTTCCTCCAAATCTTGCGACCACAACTGTCTGAATCGATCATCTTCGTCTCGGCCACTTTCTCTCTCCGTTAGAAACTTCCACATACACTCGATCCGTTCCCTGTCCTCTTTTCTGCCGATGCAAAAATCGACATTGATGTTTCTCGGACGACAGACAGAAAACACACTGCTTAAAATAGATGACATATGAGATAAATGACGAATCGACAAGTTCATCAAGCTATCGCAATGCAAACTCAGTGTCTCCACCGCGACAGCGGCGTGTTTATTACCACCACCGCCACCACTAATGTATCGTACCAGATTAATGTTTTCTCGAATAACTTCCTCGATATCGTTCATGTGAATCAGATCGATAGTCAGAGAAATTTCAGATTGGATTAACGACGTGAGCTGTTCGTTTAGCTTGAGGAACCACAAAGAGGGAGCACCGTTCGGATGCAGGTATGTTACGTTTATATCTGAACTCCACTTATTCAACGTGGTCGCGAAAGTGATGGATGGTACAAAGTTTCCTTCGTATTCGAAATCGAGTATGTTTGGTGCGTCGATAAATAGCTCGGTTTCTTTGAGTTCATCACAGGTGTCTATGCGCAAGCGTTTGAGACTTGGGAATTTACATGAAGACATGTGGACCCACGACAGTTTCGCGCCGAGCAAATATAATTCATTTAGATTCCGAAAATCCGCTCCTTCGTGGAGCCTAAGATTGCCGAAACGAATTCTGATAGTTTCAAGAGATGGGGGATGGATTTCGATTGGGCAAAGTTCACCGATGGAATCATACATCTCCGAAGAAGAAAAATACTTGAGATGGTGAAGATCACTCACCGTTATTGTTCTTAACCTAGCACATCTTTCGATATCCAAAGTTTCTATCAGAGGGCAGCTACCGATTATCTTCTGAAAAATCTCGTCCTCGATCCAATCTTGTCTGAGACGAAGTGATCGTAGATTCTTGAGAAGTACTATCTTTTCAATAGTCTTTTGGTCCAACACGAAATTTTCCAAATGCAAATCTTGGAGCGATTCGGCTCCGAAGACTACGGAGGGCAGTCTAAGACGCGTCGAATAAAGTTCCGAATGAAGGGAAAGACAAAACTTCTTAAGACCCATATTTGTGAGTAATGGGATCCAATTTTCGAGAAGCGAAACAAATGATTCGTGATCCAAGTAATCGACCAACGTCAGACGAAGGTGAAACTCATCTACGCACACCCTTTGATCGCAGTACCGCTGTAAACTCCTGGTCACAAGGGATAGAAAATCTTGTTTGTAACTGATGATGCTAAAATGTAGATCATCTGGGGTAGTGTAGAAAACAAACTGGGAGAGCAAAGCGGATCAGTAGCTTGACAACTTGATGATCCTGAGGTACCTGCGATCATAGAACACATGAACTAAGCCGGGGGTTGATCCGGCGGAAACCCCTACGACGCTCAAGTCAGACGTGCTGATCATAGAAATAGTCCAGAGAATACGTATTGTAGTATTGCTCAGTTAATAGGACGTAGGCTAATAAAATGAGTAAAACCTCTATTTATATGTCGTTTATTGGGTTGGGTTTGTTTTGTTGGGCCCAAGCCTTACTTGAAGGTGTTTGGGCCTCGGTGATATTAGTCTTCGATATTGGGCTCGTAGCCTAGTAGGTAAAGAAATTGTAGGCCCATTGGGTTGGCTCAATTAGGCATATCATTAAGCCCCCCACTCTCGAGTCGATGTGGGGGCCATGTTGTGATGGGTCTCAGATCGTGTCGAGAGTAAAAATTGTAGAAGTCGATCGTTGGCGTATGGCCTAATGGTATGCGAAAACGCGTTGGAGCGTGTGTCGGAGGGGCGTGAATGCGCGTTGGCGCATAGCGCGACAAGGTTGTCGCGATGTAAGTTAATTGAGTCGTCGGTTTTGTCCCGCGACGATGTAGTAGTGAATTATCTCCTCGTGGGAGTTGTCTTGTCGCGGGGTAATAGTGTTGATCGAGTTATCTCCTTGTGGGAGTTGTCTCGCGATAATGTAGTAGCACGGATCAAGTAATGTCCTCGTGGGAGTTGTCTCTGGGGTAATCGAGTTGATCGAGTTACGTCCTCGTGGAAGTTTTCTCACGATAATGTAGTAGCACGGAGCTAGTATTCTCCTCGTGGGAGTTGTTATTTTTCGACATTGTCAATGTTTTGACGTGTTGCTTATATGTGTTTACATATAGCCTTGTGCGTGATGTACTTGAGGAGGGGATCAGACTCTCAAGATTTTTTTTTATGGGGGTCGTGCTCCTTGTTAGACCTCATGGGTCTTAAGTATGTTTGGACCGTGGCCACGTTTTAATGAATGACCCATCGAAAACAAGTAGATAAATTTGAGTAATCAAGCTGGCCAGGCTATATAGATTCTCATAATGTCTCTAAGTGCTTCTAGGGTTGTAATCGTGCTAACTTGAGCTTGTGATTATATAGTGAATTTCGGGCGAGTTGTCTCCTCATGGGAGTTGTCTCGCGGTGAGTAATATTTATCGAGTGAGGTGGTTGCACGTGGGAGTTGTCTCGCTGTGGTGTTGAGATCCGAGGGAGTTGGCTCCTCGTGGGAGTTGCCTCGTAACGGGTTGTAGGATTGAGCGAATGGACTCCTCGTGGGAGTTATCTCGCTGTAGTTTTGAGACTAGAGGGGGTTAGCTCCTCGTGGGAGTTGTCCCAACGGGCTATAGGACGGAGCGAATGGTCTCCTCGTGGGAGTTATCTCGCTGTGGTTTTGAGACCCGAGGGGGTTGGCTCCTCGAGGGAGTTTCCTTGTAAGAGGTTGTAGGACCGAGCGAATTGTCTCCTTGTGGGAGTTGTCTCGCTGCGGGTTGTATTACTGCGCGAGTTGGCTCCTCGTGGGAGTTGTCTCGCAAGGGAGTTGTAGGAGCATCGGATGGCGCGCGACTGAGGAGCGCGCGGACTGAGGTTGCTTTGAGCGAATTGTCTCTTCGTGGGAGTTATCTCGAAACGGGTTGTATGGCCGAGCGAGTTGTCTCCTCGTGGGAGTTGTCTCGCTGCGGGTTGTATTACTGAGCGAGTTGGCTCCTCGTGGGAGTTGTCTCGCAAGGGAGTTGTAGGAGCATCGGATGGTGCGCGACTGAGGAGCGCGCGGATTGAGGTCGCTCTGAGCGAATTGTCTCCTCGTTAAGCCCCCCACTCTCGATTCGATGTGGGAGTCGAGTCGAAATGAAAACCGGATCGTGTCGAGAGTATATCGGTGTCGCGGTGTACCGATAACTGTTGGCGTGGTGTGGAGAAATAATATTTTTTATTTATCCATTTGAGAGCGCGCGCGCAAATTGATGTTCGTAGGACCGAGCGAGTTGCATCGCAACGGCTGTGGAGAGATGTGCGTATCTAGAACGCACATGTGGATCGATGTCGCACGGTGGAAGATCACGTGGGTCGAGGTCGCACGGTAGAGGATCACGTGGGTCGAGGTCCCACGGTAGAGGATCACGTGGGTCGAGATCCCGAGCGCGAATGAAGGTCCCGCAGTGGAGGAGGAGCACACGCACGTAGCTTGGTTGGAGATGTCGGATCACTGCGCGATAGGCGCATAATGAAGTTGGGAGTAGATCGGTGCTGTATTTTTGTGTTAATCATTGTCATGGAATAATGATAATAAATATATTATTATTCGTTCTCTTTTTTTTTTTTTTTTTTTTTTTTGGCGTAGAGCGCGCTCATGATGGGGGCGCGGGGCACAGGCGTGCTGAGTGCGCGGGAAGCACGACGCGGGCGTGCTGGGGACCTGGGAGCGGGGCGCAAGGCGCGCACACGATAAGGGAGACAGGGCGCGGAACGCGTGTCAGGGAGAAGGGCGCGCGCGGCAAAGGGGGCGTGATGTGATCCCAATCACATCAAGCAATCAACGATTTCAAAGATTTTCGATTCAGATTTTACATTGGTCCAGATCAGATTTGAGAGGCTTTAACCATAAAGATATCAATCTTGGAATGTTCTAATTGATGCAATCACATATTATAAGCCTTTGGAATGTTCAAGATTTCAGCAAGGAAAGATACACACGTTTTTTAGGAGATATGAGGGCTCTTTATTAGTGCATTTCAGCCTTGGAAGATCAAGACCATGATTTAAAAAGCTTTCTCAATTTAGATTCAATAAATGTTAATTAGATTGGCTGATTAGTGGCTGATTTGATTAGATAGACAATAATTCCTTGTTCTTAGTTTGTTTCCATAGATTAGAGTAGCTGAACCCTATATAAAGGGATCAACTTGTATGAATAAAAACACACAACAATGTATTGAAATCATTTTGAATAAGAGTGTGTCTCTTCGGTTCTTCAAGAACCATTATTTTTAAATGAACTTATCGGAGTTGTTCTCCGTGGCGTTCGCCTCTGACTTATCAATCAATCTTCCGCAATTGATTGTGGCGTCTTCGCATACCAAGGTTCTTGCCTCTTTATAGGCAATGGGTCGCGGTTCCACCCCATTGAATCCTTCTTTGGACGGTCCAGGATTTGAAATCCGAAGTATTGATACCGGGTCTCGTCACGGTGTTGGCGTGGTTCGTATCATTTGGTATCATATGTCAAAATATTTTCGAAATGAGGGGGGTTTCACCTAGAGTGTAATCCACTTGGTAGTTAGTTCTATATAATTTGGAAATGAGGGGAGTCTACAAAATAATCCCTTATTTGTATTAGGAAAAAAACAATATTTTTTCCAAAATCACATATATTTATAATATCAACTCTAATATATCAAAATTGTCATATATCTATAGTATTAATAAATAAATATATTATTTTTTCATAAACCCCTTAAAAGATGAAATTTAAAAGTAAGTTTTTTTTTTTTATTATTTATGGTAGATGAAAGCAAGGGCGGAACTAAGGCATCACAAGGGGGAGCCATCTCTAGCGGAACTAAGGTTTTTTTGATTAGTTTTTTTATTTTCATTTAACCCTAAAAATAAAGATACTCGCTTCTAATGCGCGCGCGCGCGCGCACACACACACACACACACATATATATATATATATATATATATATATATATATATATATATATATATATATATATATATATATATATATATATATATATATATATATATATATATATATTTATTTAAGGAGTTTCAGTGGTTGCATAGTATGCTTGTATTACATTAGCAAGACTTTAGAATTATTGTTGCTTTCTAAAGAATTAAAAAAAAAAATATATATCATGGCGCTGCCCTGAACTCCTGTAAATCATCCCCTCCCCCCGACCCTCCCTGAATCTGCGTCCCTGGATTAAAGTATTGCAAAATATATGAGATAAAACATAATTTATGAATTATTTTTAATATTTTATTTCTACCAAAGTTCTTAAAATACTACAAATGTTTATAACAATATTTTATATAAAATAAAATTCTATTTTTTCCTAATAAGATATCACTGCTTAAATATACGGAAAATTTTTATATATTAGCATTTTGTCATGTCGATCTACATGATTTTTTATGACGACTTCTGATTTTCTGAATAATTTAAGGACAAAATGCACTTCCCCCAATAAATTTATGTTTTTCGCACTTTCCTCCCTAAAAATTAAAAAAATGGATATTCCTCCTTTAAAATATTATTTTGATTGAACTTTGCTCCATAAGCCAATTTTTGTGGGTATTGTGCAACAAAAATAACACATAAATGGGCTACATGCGACAGAAATACTCAACTACGATGAATAATCCATTGACATTTTGATATGGGGGCTATATGCAACAAGAATAACATTTTGAAGGGGGCATTTACTTTTTAAAAAAAATAGGCGGTAAAGTGTAAAAATTAGAAATTTACATGGGGTGATGTGCAATTTGCCCATAATTAAATTATAATAGTATTTCCCCATTAGGTGATTGTATTTCTAATACAGTCTTTAGAGAGGTGTTGGAGAAAAAAAATCATAATAAGAACTTAATCGTATAAGAAAATATCTTTTTAGTAAATATTAGAACTTGATTAAATAAATGATGATGCTAGAATTTCGAGAGACAAAAAAACGTCACCAAAAATGGATTAGATGAAAGAAGAAGAAGAACAATGATAATTGTTACACTGTCATTTAAAAGTTTTTAAGTAATGAATATGAAGATTTTGTTATCCATTGCGCTACATCAAGATCAAGCAAAATCAATATGATCAAAAATCTACATTAACATAGAACTTATCACATCACAATTTATTAAATATTTATTTATAATATAGCTTAATTTTAATGAAATAAATTATTAATAAATATAAAAATAATTAACAAAAATCATAAACCACGTGCAACGCACGTGTCAATTACTAGTATCAGATAAATATATTAATTGAAGTTACAAGTCAGTAAACACAATAATACTATTGTCAACAACATCAATATTATTAGTTTTTTGGCCTTTTTATTTTGTTTGATTTGTTGATCACAATAATATTATTCTCAACTACATCAATATTTTTTTTTTTATTTTGTTTGATTTGTTACCGATTAGAGCAACTCCAATGGGGTTATCAAACATGGTATTCAAACCATTAACCACTATTTATACACCAAAAAATAGAAATTTTTAACTCAAATGGAATTATCAAATTAGGATTCTATTTTGATAATTCAACTTTTGGGATGTAAAAATACTTGCTGGAAATTGAGTTATCAAAAGTGAAACTATCTAAACATCCAATCAAAAGAGGATGTGTGGCAATTACAAATAAAATCACCAATAAACTTCCAATTGATAATAAGTTTGATAACCATGGTTGGAGTAGATGAATTTTAATCAATAATAAAATATTATCTCAAATATCAAATAAATATTTGATAATTCAATTTTAGTATTTAGCATTGAAGTTGCTTTTAACGTAATAATATAATTGTCTACTATTATAATATTACTGTAAACACAATAATATTACTGTTATTGTCGTCACATTAATATTAATGTGGTTGACTGTTAAGTGTAGATTTTTACACTTTGTCGTATCTTTTTATTTGAGCTTTTGGTGTGTTTTAACGATAATTGGTACTTAAAAAGTTGATTTATTGTATTTTAGGTACAAATTGAAGAATTGGAAAAGCATGGGGTCAAAACTGCAATTTTGGAGAAAATATGGGTCGAAAGTGAAAAAATCAAAATTCTGAAGATTTAAAGCTCGGACCCCGTCCCAGTTTTAGTTCAAATTGTGGGACCCCCGTCCGAGACTCCGAAGTTGCGCAGTAAAGTGATTTTAATTGCACAAGGAAACTGCCTTCTTCCCCAAGTTCTTCACCCTATATAAGACCAATTCAAGCACACAATTGAGGATCTTTTAGAACGCAAATTTCAAGAGCAACAAAGCAATAACGAAGACGAAGAATTCGAAGACTCTAAGCATAGATTTATCGTTTATGACTCATTTTATTTGTGTTTCTCCTTTAATCATGAGTAGCTAATTTTCTTTTTCTAGGATTTTATTTGGAACCCTATGCGGGATTTATGAACCCAATTCTATTTTTTATGCAAGTTTTAATTCCGGATTATTTCTTCTACTTGTTTTATTAAGTGCATGAACTTGATCAACTTATGTGCTTTTATGTTATTGTTAATCGCATGAATCGGAAGATCGGGTTAATAATTAGAACTGTGGTAGAAGAGCCTTTGTGGTATTAACATAGAAATATAGTTATTCTCTTAGGTAGTCATTATTGAGATTTGTGCTTAATGTTGTGTTCTAGAATTAATTGCATAGGAATATAGTAATTGAATCTAGAGTATTAGAATCGTAATACACGCGGAAGCGGGTTATGATTAATTTAGCATCTCATGTTAATAATCCGGGTTAATTGCTTGCATAATTGAAAGAATTGGGGGAGTAATAATAACATAGGGGGAAGAATAAAATCCTAGGCTCGTTTACTCTGATAAATCTTCGTGTTTAATTTGCTTTCTTGCATTGTCGTTTTAATTTGCCTTTTAATTTAATTTAGTTAATTGTCTCTAAAATTCGACTGTGTAGGGTGGGCTTGATAATAATTGGTAGAATTTAGCATCTAGGATTAGATAATTAAATATTCCATGTGGCTTCGATATCCGGACTTTTAGTCCACTATATTACTTGTACGATACGTGCACTTGCGTTTAGGTTTTCGGCCAACAAGTTTTTGGCGCCGTTGCCGGGGAATATTTTAATTATTTATTTTATTCTAGCTCTAGATTTGAACAATTTTCACGATTCACCCATTTAATTTTTGTTTTATTTTTTTTAGGTACTTTGTATGCGCAGGAGACTCGATCTTGCTAGAGAACCGTTTGATCCCGAAATCGAACGTACTTTTCGAGCCGCTAGGAGACCTCAACGCGAAAACAATATAATGGAGGACGAAGAACGCAGGGCAGCGGGTAATTTACTCAATGCCAATGGAAACCAAATCCAAGACCCACCCCCTCAACTCCCATTACAGCCAGCAGCTAGGCCACGGGCACTTCAAGACTACATAATCCCGACTCATGACGGATTCCGCCCGAGCATCCAATATCCACCTATTGAGGCGCACAATTTTGAGATCAAGCAAGGCCTATTGACGATGCTCCAAAATAACGGGCTATTTAGTGGATTGGCGGGTGAAGATCCCCATCTTCACATTGTCAATTTTCTAGATACCTGTAATTCCCACCGTCAAAACGGCGTTTCCCAAGAGGCGCTTCAATTAATTCTCTTCAAGCACTCCTTACAAAGAAGAGCTCGCCAGTGGTTGATGTCCCAAGCCCCCCACTCTATCTCGTCGTGGCCTCAACTCCTCAACCTTTTCATGAAAGTTTATAGCTCACCCGAGAAGGACGAGAGAATCCGACGAGAAATTCATAATTTTGTCCAAGAGCAAGGCGAGCAATTATACGAGGCATGGGAGAGATTTAAAACCCTTTTGCGGCAGTCTCCAACACATGGAGTCGAACAATGGCGGCAAATCCACATCTTCTACCAAGTGATTAACGAGAATGCACGAACCGTTTTAGATGCCTCAACCAGAGGTAATTTTATGAGTCAATCGATACCGGATGCATTTATCATGTTGGATCAAATTGCACAAAATCGGTTTGCCAAGTCAAGCGAGAGGACGGTTAGTGGAGCCAAGAAAGTTCCCGGAGTGTTGGAGTTAGATGCAATTACGGCCCTTCAAGCTCAAGTGACCCAAATTGCTCAACAAAATCAACTCCTTCTACAACACATCAAAGCAAATCCATCACAACAAGTCCAAGCCGTTGAATCTCCATGTTGTACATGAAATTTGCGGTGGTAATCATTACACGCTCCAATGCCAACAAGATGTGGAATCGCTCAACTATGTCAATAATGCGCCTCGCCATTTTCAAAATCAAGGGTGGAGATCACAAGGGCAATACGGAGGAAATCAACAAGGCCAAGGATATCAAAGACCTCAAGGTCAATTCCAAAATCAAGCCCCTCCTCAACAAAGCTATCAAGGCAACAATCCACCGGCCCAAAAATCAAACACGGAGGAGATATTGGCCCAATTCATGACCGCTACCCAAGCCTCGCTGCGGAATTTGGAGAATCAATTCGCTCAATTCGTTGTGAATCTAGAGAAACGCCCGCCAGGAGCATTGCCATCGAATACGGAAGATCCTCGAAATCAAAAGTTCGAGACGTGCCAAGCTATCGATGTCAAGATCGAAAAAAGGGAAGAAATTCAAATAAAGCCGCAAGTCACTGTAGCTGAATGGGTGGAACCTATCCCATATCCACAACGGTTGCTAACAAAAAAGATCGAGGTCGAGACGTGCCAAGCAGTCACCTTGAAGAACGGTAAGAAATTTGAGGAAGCCCTACAAAAAGAGAAGAGAAACACGGTAATCGAGAAGCCGAAAGTGAATGAGGAAAAAGAATCAACTCATGAAGAGCCACCATCAACGGTGCCTTCACAAGTCCCTCCAATTCCTTATCCTCAAAAATTTATAAAGAAGAAGCTCGATGTTGAATATCAAAGATTTTTGGACAAGTTGAAGAAAATTCGCATAAATATTCCTTTCATTGAAGCACTTCAAAAGATGCCAAAGTGGGTGAAGTTCCTCAAGGACCTCGTGAAGAAAAGTAAGAAATTGCAAAGGAACGAGATGATCCAACTCACGGAGCAAATTAGTGCAATTCTTACTCGGCCTCTTCCACAAAAACTCGGCGATCCAGGTAAGTTCACTATTCCTTGTACTATAGGAGGTAAAAATTTTAGATCGCTCATTGATTTAGGTGCTAGCATTAATCTTATGCCGTACTCTACTTTAAAAAATCTTGGGTTAGGAGAAATTGAACCGACGTCTATAACTCTTCAATTAGCCGATAGATCTTTAGTTTACCCAAAAGGTATTTTAGAGAATGTGCTAGTGAAAGTCAATAAATTTATCTTCCCTGTCGATTTCTTTATACTTAATATAGATGAGGATAGGGAGATACCTCTTATCGTAGGGAGACCGTTTTTAGCCACGTCGAAAACGCTAATTGATTGTGCTAGTGGTGATCTTACAATGACTGTGCATGATCAAACAATCAAATTCAATGTTTTTAGTGCTAATAAACATCCATGTGATAATAATGATTGTTTTGCTATAGAACTTATGGATTTTACAACTTATGAAAAATTTGATGTTTTGAACTTGGACAATGGGAAAGTATCTTTGAGTGCAGGGGATGATGGCAGAAGCGGGAATGGAACGGAGTAAGTTTACTTCATGGACTCACTTTCAACTCCTCCGAGAGAAAGTCATACGAGTCGAGGTCTTAACGACGATGAGAATGCAAGGAAGATGTTGCCACCCAAAGACTCGAGCAAGTCACGAGAAAAGGATGAGACCTATTGTGGTCGTAAGGAGAAAATCAAAAAGGAATTGCACAAAGGACAATTGGTGTTATTGTGCAAATCCCGTCGCTGGTTATTTCCAAGGAAGCGCAAATCAAAGTGGTCGCGGCCGTTTATCGTCCAAGAAATTCTTCCTCACGAGGTGGTCAAAATAAAGGAGCGAGATTCAAATCGTACGTTCAACGTGAAGCGGAGCCGGCTCAAACCGTATTGGGAAGCGAGTGAAGATTGCCAAGTGACTTCGGTCACTTTTGCTTGAAATTAAAGAAGCAACGTCCGGCTGAAGACTTTAAACTTAGCGCTTCTCGGGAGGCAACCCGAGCTTTATTGTTTTTCATAGTTTTCTTTAATTTTTCTTTTCGTTTTCATTATCATAGACATGCATTCTAATTAATATATTTGAATTTTAATTTTCAGGGTCGAAAACATGGTCAGGGGGTCAGACGGCCGTCCGAAATTGCAAGCAAAATCCCAGACGGCCGTCCGGGAAACAGAAGGCACAATTGAGCATCACAGCATGTGGGACGGCCGTCCCAAAACATTCCTAATTTGTGGGACGGCCGTCCCAAAACCAGTAACGAGAGAAACATCTCGGACGGTCGTCCGAAAAACAGCACAAAAACCGGGACAACCGTCCGACTATTTTTAGGGCGTTTTAACTTTAAAAAATTAGATTTTTTCCCCCATTATTTCCTAAACCCTCCTATTTCCTTCTCTCAAACTCTCACACACAAAAGGAAGCTAGAGAATCAAACCAAATTCTCCAAAATCTACTCTTTCAAGGCACGTCCACAAGGAGTTCGATAATTTGCTCCAACCAAATTTTGAGTTCGATTGTCAACCAATTCTCACCGAATCTATTCCAACCTCTCTCCCAACTTTCTTGTCCAACAAAAGAAGTCGCACGAGTGAAGCTTCATCTTCTAAAGGCAAAGGAAAAGGCAAGAAAAGAGCCACCAAAACGACGATTCCCCTTCCAAAGCCGCTCCTCAAGCCCGAGACGACCCCAAAGCCTCAAGCTCCCGTGCCGATCGACGATTCCGAATGAAGATGGAGCGAGAGAGCTTTCCGATGATGAGGAGCATGAGAGAGCTAGGGAGGAGCACCCCGATCACATCGACTCCAACTAAATAATGTGTTTTCTATCCTTAAACTTTGTGCTAAATTCGTTGAGGGCAACGAAAATTTTAAGTTTGGGGGTGAAAAACATGTTATTTTTGTGCTTATTTGTTTTAGTTTGCATGCATTAGGTTTTATTCGTTTTTATTGTTTTTCTCGTTTTTCCGGAATATAAAAAAAAATAAAAAAAAATAAAAAAAAATAAAAAAAATTGCTTGAGTCGAATGCATCGATGATTTGTGATGATGAGAGATGATCAATGTTTGATGATGAGATTGCTTGTATATATATATTTATATAAAAAAAAAAAAAAAAAAAAGAAGAAGAAGAGACTAGAATGGAGAAATAAGGACTAGTTGTTGAATTATTTTTGAAAACTCAATCCATTGCCTCAAAAGCAAAAGTGGAGACTTTTGAACTTTTGAAAATCGAGTTTATTAAAGTCCTTAGAGGTGAATTCATTGTTTCAAACGCCTATCTTTCAAATTTTGGCGTAATCACCTCAATTCAAGAAGAAATAGCCACAGATACCCATAATTCCTACCTCGAACCAAAGAGTCTAACAATTGAAAGCCACAAAGCCCCAATGATCCCAATAGCTTAATGTTCGATATTAGTAGAGTAAAATAATTTGGTGAGTATTTGGAGTCAAGCATATGCATGTAAGTATAAATTCTTTCTATCTTTAATTTTCAAATATTGGATGCTTGAAGCAATTGTATGAATTGTGGTTTTTGGTAATGGTGAGTGACTAAGTGTTGTTGAATTTTGAGCTTGCGAATGCCTAAGAATTGTCATTATAATTACAAGTTCTGAAAACTTGAAGTTGATCATTGATCTATGTGATGAGATGTAATAGTTGAGTTATTTGCTTATTGGTAGATTTTGCTTGAGGACAAGCAAAAGTTCAAGTTCGGGGGTGTGTTAAGTGTATAGTTTTACACTTTATCGTATCTTTTTATTTGAGCTTTTGGTGTGTTTTAACGATAATTATATTGGTGCTTAAAAAGTTGATTTATTGTATTTTAGGTACAAATTGAAGAATTGGAAAAGTATGGGGTCAAAACTGCAATTTTGGAGAAAATATGGGCCGAAAGTGAAAAAAATCAAAATTCTGAAGATTTAAAGCTCGGACCCCCGTCCCAGTTTTAGTTCAAATTGTGGGACCCCCGTCCAAGACTCCGAAGTTGCGCAGTAAAGGGATTTTAATTGCACAAGGAAACTGCCTTCTTCCCCAAGTTCTTCACCCTATATAAGACCAATTCAAGCACACAATTGATGATCTTTTAGAACGCAAATTTCATGAGCAACAAAGCAATAACGAAGACGAAGAATTCGAAGACTCTAAGCATAGATTTATCGTTTATGACTCATTTTATTTGTGTTTCTCCTTTAATCATGAGTAGCTAATTTTCTTTTTCTAGGATCTTATTTGGAACCCTATGTGGGATTTATGAACCCAATTATATGATTTTATGCAAGTTTTAATTCCGGATTATTTCTTCTACTTGTTTTATTAAGTGCATGAACTTGATCAACTTATGTGCTTTTATGTTATTGTTAATCGCATGAATCGGAAGATCGGGTTAATAATTAGAACTGTGGTAGAAGAGCATTTGTGGTATTAATATAGGAATATAGTTAATCTCTTAGGTAGCCATTATTGAGATTTGTGCTTAATGTTGTGTTCTAGAATTAATTGCATAGGAATATAGTAATTGAATCTAGAGTATTAGAATCGTAATACACGCGGAAGCGGGTTATGATTAATTTAGCATCTCAGGTTAATAATCCGGGTTAATTGCTTGCATAATTGAAAGAATTGGGGGAGTAATAATAACATAGGGGGAAGAATAAAATCCTAGGCTCGTTTACTCTGATAAATCTTCGTGTTTAATTTGCTTTCTTGCTTTGTGGTTTTAATTTGCCTTTTAATTTAATTTAGTTAATTCTCTCTAAAATTCGACTGTGTAGGGTGGGCTTGATAATAATTGGTAGAATTTAGCATCTAGGATTAGATAATTAAATATTCCCTGTGGGTTTCGATATCCGGACTTTTAGTCCACTATATTACTTGTACGATACGTGCACTTGCGTGTAGGTTTTCGGCCAACATTGACAGTAATATTATTGTCAACCACATCAATATTAATTTATTTTTTTTGTTTTTTATTATGTTTGTCTTTATTGAACGATCAACATATTAATTTTATTCAATTACATTATAATACTGATTTTTGTTGTGTTAATATTACTGTGATACAGAAATATAACAATATTTACTGTGTGTTGAACAGTAATATAGTTAATATAAATGTCAACCACAACAGTATTACTGTTTAAACGGGCCAACAAATGTTAAAGAAAAAAATATAAAAAACTTAAAAAAAATTGTAGTTAAAATTGGGGTAAGGGTCAAAATTGAATAATTAGTAAAATTTGAGGTTAAATTAAAATTACATTGAATTAAATGACCAAATTAGAACATATTTAAATATGAGTGGGTATTTTATTATTTTACACACCTCTAAACATTGTTTGAGTGTTTTTATAAAATAATTTTTTATCTGAATAATAATTAGCCCATAGGCTTACCTGCCATAAACCTAAAAAACATCGAGCAATAGAAATAACCATCTGCCGTGTAAACTCTAACCTATAAGAATCCTTCAACAAGCAAATTTAGGTTACCTCAATATTACATTCTCTACAGGAAAAAAAAAAAAAAAAAAAAAAAAAGAGCTTAGGGTTTCTTCGAGCTTAAATATTTTTTTTCAACAGTAATATTCTATTCAGCTCAAAAATACTTTAGGGTTTCAGCCATGGCTAACGCAGAAAGTAGAGATGGTTCAAACTCCATAGATAGATTATCCGAATTGCCTAAAGAAATCTTGCACAAAATACTTTATTTCATGTCTCAGAAAGATGCTGTCAGAACATCTGTATTGTCGAAATCATGGCTTAATATCTGGTGCACTCGTCCCAATATTGATTTCACAGACGCCGCATTCAAAGGTTACTGATATGCCTAATTGAGCCAACCCAATGGGCCTACAATTTCTTTATCTACTAGGCTACGAGCCCAATATCGAAGACTAATATCACCGAGGCCCAAACACCTTCAAGTAAGGCTTGGGCTCAACAAAACAAACCCAACCCAATAAACGACATATAAATAGAGGTTTTACTCATTTTATTAAGGTACGTCCTATTAACTGAGCAATACTACAATACGTATTCTCTGGACTATTTCTATGATCAGCACGTCTGACTTGAGCGTCGGAGGGGTTTCCGCCGGATCAACCCCCGGCTTAGTTCATGTGTTCTATGATCGCAGGTACCTCAGGATCATCAAGTTGTCAAGCTACTGATCCGCTTCGTTCTCCCAGTTTGTTTTCTACACTACCCCAGATGATCTACATTTTAGCATCATCATTTTGGCGCCGTCTGTGGGAACGATGCAAACCAGATCACGTAGCCAACAAGATCCTCCTGAGGCGTCTGCTCGAAGAGAAAATGACACAGCTAACGACCTCCAACCTCGTGGAGGCTCTGGCTTGCCACCTCCTCCACATCCCATGGATCCGCCTCGCGAGGTTCAGGTGATCCCCTCTCGGGACCCACCACTGGCCGATCCACCACTCCCTGCTCCTCGAATGGTTCAAATAACCGAGGATGCGCTTCAACGCATGATAGCAGAGGCTTCAACTCGTGTTGCCACTGGCCGTGACCCAATATATCGCCACGATGGGAGCAGATGCTCCCAACGCGATACCAGCACCTGCTCCACATGTGGAGCCACCTATGACACCACCGTCATCGACTCCCTGGGGGCTTACATCGCCCCCAAAATATTTCGTTCGCCAAGGGTTATCGACTCCCTGGGGGGCTTACATCGCCCCCAAAATATTTCGTTCGCCAAGGGTTATCGACACCCTGGGGGCTTACATCTGCCCCCAAAATATTTCGTTCGCCAAGGGTTATCGACTCCCTGGGGGTTCACATTGCCCCCAAAACATTTCATTCGTCATAGCAGGAGCCAACGCTCCTCCTCGTGAGGCCCCACTGGGTCCTCAACATGATCAATTTCTACTTACTTCTCGAACGGTTCAGATAACCGAAGAAGACCTTCAGCGTATTATCACGGAAGATTTAACTCGTGCTGCCACTGAATCAGTGGCACCATATATCGCCAAGGTTGGGCATCTCACCCCACTGGTTCGAGATCGCCTCATCCTAAATGGGGGGCTATCTCATCCTAAAGTTGGGCATCTCATCTCAAGGGTGGTACATCCACTTACCTTTCAACCCCAAGGGGTTTCACATCCCATCAAGTGTTTCACGTCCCTACTATTAAAAACAGAAAAAAGGGTCAGACGCGCACGCGCGAACCAATGGCACAACCGTGCGCATCCACCTCAGACAATAGGTCTCGAGCACCTCATCCTACAGTGGGCAGTTATCCCCATCCTAAGGTTGGTCATCACCCTTACCTTTCAACCCTAAGTGGGTTCACATCACATCTCAAGAGACGAGTATAATCTCCCTACTAAAAAAAAAACATCCCCAAGGGGGTGCACATCCCATCTCAAGGAACGAGGATAATCTCCCTACTCAAAAAATAGAACATCCCCAAGGGGGTGCACATCCCATCTCAAGGAACGAGGATAATCTCCCTACTAAAAAAATAGAACATCCCCAAGGGGGTGCACATCCCATCTCAAGGAACGAGGATAATCTCCCTACTCAAAAAATAGAACATCCCCAAGGGGGTGCACATCCCATCTCAAGTAACGAGGATAATCTCCCTATTCAGAAAATAGAACATCTCCAAGGGGCTGAACATCAACCAAAAAAAAAAAAAAAAAAAAAAAAGGAAGATGAAAAGAGGAAGAAGAAAATGAAAAGAAGAAGATGAAATAACAGAAGAAGAAGAAAAAGAATAAAGAAGACAATAGGAAGAGAAGAAAAAAAAAACAACAAAAAAAAAATAAAATAAAATTTGCGTTGCACCGCGCGCCCCGCTCCCCAGCAGTCCCGCGCGCGCGCTGCGCCCCCGCTCCCCGACACGCGCGCGCGCGTCCCTGCTCCCCGACACATGCGCGGGCGTGCGCCCCGCTCCCCAGCAGCCCGCTAGCGCGCGCCCCAGCAGCCCCGCGCGCCCTCGCTCCGCGACACGCGCGCGCGCCCCGCTCCCCAGCAGCCCGCTAGCGCGCGCCCCAGCAGCCCCGCGCGCGCGCTGCGCACCTGCTCCCGACACGCGCGCGCGCGCGCCCTCGCTCCCCGACACACGCGCGCGCGCCATTGCTCCCCGACACATGCGCGCGCGCTTCCGCTCCCCGACACGCGCACCCGCGCCCTGATGTGATTGGGTATATGGTTTTGGAACCCCAAGACCCCCCAAAGAAACAAGTTTGTCGAACCTTGACCCAATGATTAGTAAATCACGAACCAAGATTACAATAGAAACGAAGACGCCACACCAAGAGTTCAAGATGGATTCAAGAATCTTGATGATAAGTCTGATTGTTTGAACGCCACAAGATAACTTGATAAGTTCAAAAGCTCTTTCAAGATAGAAAGAAGAATACTATTGCCTCACAAAATGATTTCTGAATTGATTGTTGTGTGTTTTTATTCATACAAGTTGATCCCTTTATATAGGGTTCAGCTACTCTAATCTATGGAAACAAACTAAGAACAAGGAATTATTGTCTATCTAATCAAATCAGCCACTAATCAGCCAATCTAATTAACATTTATTGAATCTAAATTGAGAAAGCTTTTTAAATCATGGTCTTGATCTTCCAAGGCTGAAATGGACTAATAAAGAGCCCTCATATCTCCTAAAAAACGTGTGTATCTTTCCTTGCTGAAATCTTGAACATTCCAAAGGCTTATAATATGTGATTGCATCAATTAGAACATTCCAAGATTGATATCTTTATGGTTAAAGCCTCTCAAATCTGATCTGGACCAATTTAAAATCTGAATCGAAAATCTTTGAAATCGTTGATTGCTAATGATACGAACCACGCCAACACCGTGACGAGACCCGGTATCAATACTTCGGATTTCAAATCCTGGACCGTCCAAAGAAGGATTCAATGGGGTGGAACCTCGACTCATTGCCTATAAAGAGGCAAGAACCTTGGTATGCGAAGACGCCACAATCAATTGCGGAAGATTGATTGATAAGTCAGAGGCGAACGCCACGGAGAACAACTCCGATAAGTTCATTTAAAAATAATGGTTCTTGAAGAACCGAAGAGACACACTCTTATTCAAAATGATTTCAATACATTGTTGTGTGTTTTTATTCATACAAGTTGATCCCTTTATATAGGGTTCAGCTACTCTAATCTATGGAAACAAACTAAGAACAAGGAATTATTGTCTATCTAATCAAATCAGCCACTAATCAGCCAATCTAATTAACATTTATTGAATCTAAATTGAGAAAGCTTTTTAAATCATGGTCTTGATCTTCCAAGGCTGAAATGCACTAATAAAGAGCCCTCATATCTCCTAAAAAACGTGTGTATCTTTCCTTGCTGAAATCTTGAACATTCCAAAGGCTTATAATATGTGATTGCATCAATTAGAACATTCCAAGATTGATATCTTTATGGTTAAAGCCTCTCAAATCTGATCTGGACCAATGTAAAATCTGAATCGAAAATCTTTGAAATCGTTGATTGCTTGATGTGATTGGGATCACATCATACTCCCTTTCTTCAAAAGAATTCGTCCTCGAATTCGGTTCCTTGGAATGAGCACGTATGATTGGAAACGAATCCATGAGGCTGAAAGGTGTTGGTTGAAATTGGTACTGTTTTCTTCTTCTTTTTTTTTTTTTTTTTTTTTTTTGACAATGGACTCTAGAAGAACAAAAATAGATAAGGAGTAGAAGAGCTTGGAAGAGTCAAGAGCGTAGAAGATGAAAATTTATGAAAGACCAAAAGACTCAAACAAAAAAAACAAAAAAGAAAAAAAAAAGACTCAAAACGATAGGTGAAAACCTTCTCCGGAAGTTGGCTTTGATACCAAATGATACGAACCACGCCAACACCGTGACGAGACCCGGTATCAATACTTCGGATTTCAAATCCTGGACCGTCCAAAGAAGGATTCAATGGGGTGGAACCTCGACTCATTGCCTATAAAGAGGCAAGAACCTTGGTATGCGAAGACGCCACAATCAATTGCGGAAGATTGATTGATAAGTCAGAGGCGAACGCCACGGAGAACAACTCCGATAAGTTCATTTAAAAATAATGGTTCTTGAAGAACCGAAGAGACACACTCTTATTCAAAATGATTTCAATACATTGTTGTGTGTTTTTATTCATACAAGTTGATCCCTTTATATAGGGTTCAGCTACTCTAATCTATGGAAACAAACTAAGAACAAGGAATTATTGTCTATCTAATCAAATCAGCCACTAATCAGCCAATCTAATTAACATTTATTGAATCTAAATTGAGAAAGCTTTTTAAATCATAGTCTTCATCTTCCAAGGCTGAAATGCACTAATAAAGAGCCCTCATATCTCCTAAAAAACGTGTGTATCTTTCCTTGCTGAAATCTTGAACATTCCAAAGGCTTATAATATGTGATTGCATCAATTAGAACATTCCAAGATTGATATCTTTATGGTTAAAGCCTCTCAAATCTGATCTGGACCAATGTAAAATCTGAATCGAAAATCTTTGAAATCGTTGATTGCTTGATGTGATTGGGATCACATCATACTCCCTTTCTTCAAAAGAATTCGTCCTCGAATTCGGTTCCTTGGAATGAGCACGTATGATTGGAAACGAATCCATGAGGCTGAAAGGTGTTGGTTGAAATTGGTACTGTTTTCTTCTTTTTTTTTTTTTTTTTTTTGACAATGGACTCTAGAAGAACAAAGATAGATAAGGAGTAGAAGAGCTTGGATGAGTCAAGAGCGTAGAAGATGAAAATTTATGAAAGACCAAAAGACTCAAACAAAAAAAAAAAAAAAGAAAAAAAAAGACTCAAAACGATAGGTGAAAACCTTCTCCGGAAGTTGGCTTTGATACCAAATGATACGAACCACGCCAACACCGTGACGAGACCCGGTATCAATACTTCGGATTTCAAATCCTGGACCGTCCAAAGAAGGATTCAATGGGGTGGAACCTCGACTCATTGCCTATAAAGAGGCAAGAACCTTGGTATGCGAAGACGCCACAATCAATTGCGGAAGATTGATTGATAAGTCAGAGGCGAACGCCACGGAGAACAACTCCGATAAGTTCATTTAAAAATAATGGTTCTTGAAGAACCGAAGAGACACACTCTTATTCAAAATGATTTCAATACATTGTTGTGTGTTTTTATTCATACAAGTTGATCCCTTTATATAGGGTTCAGCTACTCTAATCTATGGAAACAAACTAAGAACAAGGAATTATTGTCTATCTAATCAAATCAGCCACTAATCAGCCAATCTAATTAACATTTATTGAATCTAAATTGAGAAAGCTTTTTAAATCATGGTCTTGATCTTCCAAGGCTGAAATGCACTAATAAAGAGCCCTCATATCTCCTAAAAAACGTGTCTATCTTTCCTTGCTGAAATCTTGAACATTCCAAAGGCTTATAATATGTGATTGCATCAATTAGAACATTCCAAGATTGATATCTTTATGGTTAAAGCCTCTCAAATCTGATCTGGACCAATGTAAAATCTGAATCGAAAATGTTTGAAATCGTTGATTGCTTGATATGATTGGGATCACATACCAACTGATACGAACCACGCCAACACCGTGACGAGACCCGGTATCAATACTTCGGATTTCAAATCCTGGACCGTCCAAAGAAGGATTCAATGGGGTGGAACCTCGACTCATTGCCTATCAAGAGGCAAGAACCTTGGTATGCGAAGACGCCACAATCAATTGCGGAAGATTGATTGATAAGTCAGAGGCGAACGCCACGGAGAACAACTCCGATAAGTTCATTTAAAAATAATGGTTCTTGAAGAACCGAAGAGACACACTCTTATTCAAAATGATTTCAATACATTGTTGTGTGTTTTTATTCATACAAGTTGATCCCTTTATATAGGGTTCAGCTACTCTAATCTATGGAAACAAACTAAGAACAAGGAATTATTGTCTATCTAATCAAATCAGCCACTAATCAGCCAATCTAATTAACATTTATTGAATCTAAATTGAGAAAGCTTTTTAAATCATGGTCTTGATCTTCCAAGGCTGAAATGCACTAATAAAGAGCCCTCATATCTCCTAAAAAACGTGTGTATCTTTCCTTGCTGAAATCTTGAACATTCCAAAGGCTTATAATATGTGATTGCATCAATTAGAACATTCCAAGATTGATATCTTTATGGTTAAAGCCTCTCAAATCTGATCTGGACCAATGTAAAATCTGAATCGAAAATCTTTGAAATCGTTGATTGCTTGATGTGATTGGGATCACATCACCCTGGGCTACCCTGAAGTTCCTATAATACCCTTCTTAAATCAGTTTTAACCCTAGCCACTCACGGTCTCTCTCTTCTTCTCCCAGATTCAAAATCCCGCCTCTACAAACCTCTCACCGGCGAAATTGCTTCCCGGAGCCATAACTCTCTCTCCGGTGGTCGGAATTCGATGGTTTAACTACCGTTGGATTCCTCTCGTCGAGCTCTTTCTTTTGGTGGTGATTTCATTCAGTTTCGAGCGCGGATCTGTTTCTGCAATGTTTTTTCATTCGAGGACGGTGGTCTTGCCGGAGCTTTATTTTGTGTTCCACCCGTCGAAATTTGACGGGTCATCCACCGTTGGATTCCTCTCGTCGGGATCTATATTTTGATGGTAATTTCGTTTATTTTTATCTTTTTCAGATTTATTTCTATATTTTTTTTGCATTTCCCAGCAATAACCTCTCTCTCTATCTCTCGATCTCTTAATATTTGGTGATTTTTGAGTGTTGTGATGTTTTTATTCAAATTTGTTGATTTGCACTAAACTAATTTCTTTATGTTTTGATTTTGCAATTGCAGCTTAATGAAGGCCATTGATCATTTCCTTGAAGGTGTCAATTTTTTGTTTTTTAAGTTACATCAGATCTGTTCAACAGACTATATACATTACTATACATTACTATAGTAACATGTAGTTACATATGCGTATATTTATGTATTTTCAATTTGTATTTTATTGGTTCTGATGTGATTTATAATAAAAATATTTAAATTTGTAAATTTTTGTTGGGGTTTTATGAATTTATTTTGTATAAGTCAGTATTCGTGTGTGTATACGTACAATTGATCGACTAAAAATATGGGGAAAAAATGAACATAACTATGAATTACTATAGGTACTATAGTTACATGTAGTTATTTTCAGTATTGTAAACATATTGTTTTGAAAATTAAAAAAAATAAAAAAATAAAATAAAATTTTTTATTTATAAAAAAAATTAAAAAAAAAAAAAAATATATATATATATATATATATATATATATATATATAACAAACAAATTTATTAAAAAAAAAAGAAAAAAAAAAGAAAAAAAAAATAATAATAAATAAATCAGCGAAAATGATAAATGCAGGACCATAAATGCTGAATGCAGTTTGGCCGAAAATTGCACATAAGGGTAGTATAGTACTTTCGCTTCTTCGGGGGTATGTCAAATGATGATTTAGGCTTGGGTTTATCCCTAGTTTATTTGGTGGCTAGGGGTATGTAAAATAACCCCTACAAATAAATTAAAATTTTATCCAAACTTTAAAAAAAAATCAAAATTTTACTTACTTTCAATTTGGATGCTATTTTTCTGAATTCTATTTCAAATTGAATCAAATTTTGGAAACCCAAATGAAATTTTTTTTCTAAAATTTGAAAGTTTGAATTAGAAATGGCAAATAAAAAAAATCGTTACAAATTTTGACAGTACCATTAGGCATCAGTCTGTAATTTTGATATATTTTTCAATTGAATAAATTAAATGTGTTGGCCTTTGATTTGAAAGAATAATTTGAATTTTAAATAAATAAATTATTTTGCAAAAACCTCCCTTGTATTGTGACAAAGATGCACCAAACTCCCTTGTGTTGCTAAATAATTGCATGATATTCCCTCAATAGTTAATTGTTTTAAAAGTTAACCGAATAGGGATTTCATACAAGATAAAATAAAACACAAGAAGATTCTACGTAATAAAATTAACAAAAGAGGATATGGTGTATACTTTCCATAACACATGGGGGTTTTATGTTGTTTAATTACCGAAATATTATATGCGAACTTAAAAATATACACATATTCAAACAAAGACTATTGACAGTCAACCAAAAGAATTGAACTTTTAAGAAAAATGTGAAATCAATTGATCTAAACCTGATTGTGGGTGTAACGCGATAAGCTTGTAGAGTTCTTCAGAGACAATGAGCAACCACTCTAAATAAGGCTAACATGAAAGAGATTAACAATAATATATACTAAACAAATACATCTGCTCATATATATTATTGAAAAATCAAAAGCAAAACTCTAAAGTTAGAAACAAAAGAAAAGAAAAAAGAGAGAGAGCAAGTACGCATTACCTATTGATTAAAATCTTGTAAAATAAATTGGTGGTTTTTCTTATGGGGATATGTTTGTAGGTCTGACTCGTCAGATATATATATATATATATATATATATATATATATATATATATATATATATCAACGGTAAAAAATCACCCGGTGTAACCTTCACCGGGTGTAGGATAGATAAAACCATATATATATATATATATATATATATATATATATATATATATATATATATATATATTATTACTCAGCATTAATTCGACGTTGCCCTTCAAGCTTCCCCACCGATTGGTATGATATTTCCAACACTAAAGCTTAATGTACAGAATAGAAATTGAAGGGGTGTTCAAGTGCGTATTAATGCATTTTATGTTATAATATGAATATGAATTTAAATGGTTATAATTTAAACGGTTATGTTTTCTTTTTGCGGACATGCTTCTTTTATGTTCATGAACCGAATTGAGTTATACATATAATAATTAGATATATAATAATTATATTGAAGTATTAATTGAGTTACCGAATTGACCTCCAAATTTTACATATCAAAAGGTTATTTTTGTCAGTACAAAAAAGGGAAGAAACCCCTAACTTATACCTCCTTTTATAGATATAATATAGTAAGTATAGATAGATAATTCAGGAAACAAGGTTGAGAAACTATGTGACCTGTGCAACATTACTGTTAACAAGAATGCTGTGTTTGGTGACAGCAGTGCATTGGCCCCTGGAGGTGTTCGCATTGGTAAGAACCCCGATGCAGTTACCTGTAGCTTTATTTGCATTACTAGACATAAAAGTCGAAACTTATATGATTTTCGTGTTTATATGATTTTTGGAGTGTGCCCATCTGTAATTTTATGATTAAAAAAAAATTCGTGGAATTTCGCAGGTGTGCCCGCCATGACATCTCGAGGATTAGTCGAGAAAGACTTTGAGCAGATAGCCGAGTTCCTACACAGGGCAGTGAGCGTAACCCTAAAGATCCAGAAAGAACACGGTAAACTACTAAAGGACTTCAACAAAGGACTTGTCAACAACAAAGACATTGAAGAGCTTAAGGCCGACGTCGAAAAGTTTTCGCCCTCCTTTGACATGCCTGGCTTCAAAATGTCCGAGATGAAGTACCAATAAATTCCACCCCCTCCGCATTTTCTTATTATTATTAGGCTTGCTCAATCAATGTTCTTGATTTTATCGTTAAATTTTTCGCGTTTGAATTTGTCCAATTTGTATTAAGCGGAAGAATAATTTCTTTCATTTTTTTTTCCTTTCTTGCTTTCTGTTGGAACCACGGCTGTAATTTGGCGATTGATCACGAAACTTTTGGATTGAGGCTTGTTCTCCAATTTTATATATAACAAGTTGCTGCGATAAAAACCACGATAATGTGGAGATAGGCAAGGTGAGGCGCGGACTAGGTCGCTCTCTTAAGACGAATTTCACGACCCCTTCTCTAATGAGGTGCAAAAAGGTTCCGACCGTGTCGCCTATGGGATACAACAGCCCAGCCTATCTCTCCGCTGTAACTTCACCGAAATTGCACGTTCGAGTGAAGTAGAAGCTTACACCCGACACACAACAAGAGCTCAAAGTAGTATAGATAAAAGGTGTTTCTTTTTCTCTTCACACTCCCTTCTTTTTACAAGCCACAATGCCCCATTTATATAGTATATAATATGATCCCCATAAAACCTCAATTTAATATATAATTATGGTGTTTTATGTAGGAGAATAATGACTTTGAAGGTTTCAAAATAGTGGTCTAATGACCCTCATAAAAGTGGTCAAAGTCATTATTATATTTTTATAATAAAATATATTATTTTTATTAAAAACTCCAATAATCCCCCACTATTTTAATAAAAATAAGAATATTAGTAATACTTGAGCTCTTGCGGAATATTATGTATAATGAAAGTGGACAATGCCTTCAAACCTTCACTTAGTACAATATGTTTCCCGTACTAGAATCAAAGTGGACTTAGCCTTCAAACAGTGACCCTTGGGGCACGTAGAATCATATTGCACACATAATACTCAAAGTGTCCCGATCGAAGCATCTAAAGCCAGCACATTAACGGCCATGTGATTTACCCCATTTCTCGTGAGAGCTCTAGAGAACAGCCTTAATTCTCATAGGAAGCGGCCCCACTTCCACACTCACAAGGTGAATTCTATCAAGGATGTTTACGTAACTCCAACACCCCACCCATCCGGGCTATAGAACTCATTAAGAGATCAAAGTCTCAACCTCACAATTCGTTACGAGCTTTATTAGTGCACACACATCATAGGGATGGATAATAAATGTGTGCACTTTTATCACTATCAAGTTGCTTTCAGATTCGTTTTTCTTCGCCTAGTTCGTAGGATCTCTAGCCCCTAGGCGGTAGTATCCTCATCAACAACTTTACAAAATATATTAGGCTTTAATCAAATCCCCCTCGATGCATTTCAGATGATTTCTGAAATAATATGAAATATAATTTCACAAATTTTGTAGCGCTTATCTGACATTTAGTCTCGTAGACTCAATGGTTTATTAACCATTCTCAAATAATTTTACATGTAATATCTCATAGATTTTCACGTGAATTTTCACATATATTCACAGTACTGTATTTTCTTTAATGGTTCCGGATTCCATGAAAAGATTCTCGCAATATGTCAACTGCAGTTTTTGAATCTCGTTTATCAAAGCTCGAAGCATTTGATTTTTCTCAATCATATTTATCAAATCACAAAGCATTTGATTTATTCTCAATCATATTTATCAAAGCACAAGGCATTGATCTATCCCACATCGGGATTTTATATATCACATTAGGCATCAATCGACCTCTTCACAGGTTAATATAAAAAACGCATCAATCAAAATTGATATGAATTTTGACTTTTAAATATCAACATATAGCTTATTCACACAAGATGAACAATGTAATCAAATAGAAATATAATTCCTTTCATTTAGATTTTCAATAGTCAACAATTGAAAACTTTGAATAATGTTTCACTTCACAAATAATAAATATTACTTTTCACAACTTTATTTTCGCAAATCAATATCCACATTTAGCTCTTTCTGAATAACATTAGTGTCACATATATGAAATTAAACCTTTAATAATTACTTGCATATTCAAGATTGCAAATAAAACATAATTTATCACATTATCACCATAAAATCTTGCAATTATAAAACTAGTATTCACCCGTGCGATGCACGGGGTGGCATATTTTCAACTGGAAATACATGTCTGAAAAATAAATTTACGCATATATAAATTATTACGCTCATTGAATTTAAATACAAAACGCGATCAGCAATATTGAAGCAACATGTTCTTCATAGTTACATCATAAGAATAATATTAAATATTAGTATATCGTCAAAATTAAATCTTAAAGATAATAAAATTTGCAAGGAGCATCCTAGAGACATGACTGAAAATAACATCGCACGGGGGAAATTATATAGAGAAGAAACACCTGCCAAAGAATAAGTTGTTAAAAACAAGACATGTTACATGAATAATTGGTAAATATGAAAATATTATCTACCTTCAAATTCGATGAAATACTTCATTGTACACGACATTTCTAGTAACATTGGTGAGTTCGCCCGAATCCAACTTGATGAATATTTTAATGCCACCTCTGCTCGTAACTCTGGACAGTGCAACATATAGTTGATCATGGCTAAAGACATGCTTAGGAAGATACAAACCAACATGCGAAAGAGTTTGAAACTTGGCTTTTATTGATTGTCATTGCAAAAGAAACAATCAACGGAAACTGTCTTCTCTGAAATTTAATTGGCAGTCCGGTAGATGGTATTAAAGTCATCCGAGGAATGAACACCATGTCACCGATATTTTTTCCGGAAAGAATTTTGCAACTCAGAACGTGAATGCCAGTTCTAATAATTTGAAGTTTGGTCCTGTTACACAATCCTTTAGCTTGATCGATGTTTCTTATTAGCATAACGGGTGCACCAATCTTGAACTTCAACGCATGAGAACGAAGTCCGGAGCATCTTATTGTGTTGAGGAATTCAGTCGAATAAATTTCTGCATTATCATCCATTGTTTGCTCGTCCCTAAACATACTATCTGAGCTCAGGTACACCTTCTCCTCTCCTAGAAGGAGAGACATTAAGTGATCCTTCACAAACTCGACGCATTCATTAGTTGGTGCAAGAATTGTTCTCCCTTGAAAATAATCTGAATCATACATGTTACTCAACAATCCGGGTAAACGAATTCCAGTAGGTCTCTGAATGGATCTTCTGAATCACCAATCAACATGTCATCGGGAATCACTATCGAAGCTTCACCATGATTTTGTTCCCCAACATCCTCACTACCAACCTTCAGTATCCAGTCTCCAAATTATTTTACCTCATCCACGTTAGATGGAGAAGAGCATGACTGCAATCTCATGTTCTTAGTCAACTTCATGACACGACAGAAATTCCACAGCGGAGAGGAGTTTATCGTAGCATGTACTATGTTCTGCCTTGATGCTTTGAGCACAACTGGTAAAATTTGCCTAAAATCTCTTCTAAGAACAACCACCTTACCACCAAAGAGTTTGTCAACCTGTAATATTGACTTCATTGTCTTGTCAAGCGCTTCAAAACAGTATCTATGCATCATATGAGCCTCGTCCCATATAATAAGCTTTGCCCTTATGAACAACTCCGCATGTGGACTTTTTTGCGATATGCTACAGGTGGAACTCTCGTGTACATTTATGGGTAGTCCGAATCGAGAATGAGCTGTTCTTCCACCGGAGAGCAATAATGATGCTATACCACTCGATGCAACGTTAATTACAATCTCTTCCTTGGAACGAACTGCAGCCGAAAGAGTTTACCATAGAAACGTCTTTCCCGTTTCACCATGGCCATATAGAAAGAACATTCCACCACGGTCATTGGATACAACATCCATGACTACATCATAAATCTTTGTTTGCACGTATGTAATTCAAGCAAGACACCGTTGAAGTTCCCTACCCATTTCAAATCGGTCGTAATCCAGTTCATCTAACACCAATATGTTTACTGTGTCATCCGCTGAGAATTCGATTGGAACTGGCATGGGCGCGTAATTTCGCAAGCTTTTACCATTGCTTTGCAATATTTTTTCTATTTCGGTGAGAGACAACAATATTAAAAATATGAGTAATATTTAAAATCTAATTGAATAATGTGTTATACAATTTGCCATATCTGGATTATTATGAAGTCTTTGTTGTTTGTAAGCAATACCCTCAGCCAAATCCAACCAACAACTTTGTCAAACATGTTCGGGCCGACTTAAGCTATTGGAAAGAAGCATAACTACAAATAACCTTCTTATATAATCCCTCGGTGCCCAAGTATTCACTTCTATTATTGAATATATGTATTCTTTGTCGTTATCTAATAAACCCAACACATAACATGCATCCCTGAACGTAGGGTAGACGGTGTCAAAAACTTTTCTGATGTCCTCGTAGCACGTATATCCCCTCTGGATGTTAAGTAGCAATCTAAGGTATTAGTCTTTTTGTTTTCCAGGGGGAACATTCGCAAGCCTACCAATAGAAAATCTTTTTTTCCTTGGCGCCCAAGTTTGAGAATCCTCTTTTAACTCAAGTTCGCAAACCTCCACATTGCCTCACATGCCGAAAGATATCTGCAGTCGTAGTACATCTTTATCTCATCACAAATCTCAGCACCGCCATCTGTATTGCGTGTTTCATAAAATGCCGCCGTAACTCGGCCATGCCCCTTGTTTACGTATTTGAACATGTATTTGATTGACTTGTTCTGGTTGCATGACTCGATATTAATGTGAGATCGGTATTTACTCAACAATATACGATTGTACGGGACTACAAACCCATTGTCAAGAGTAGTCTTCTTCTTCGTAACTGTTCTGCCATCTTCCATTCTCCTGTACACAGTAAAACCATCTACATCTGATTCAGTGCGCAGCACAAATGGCTTTGGAAATCGCTTCGTGCAAACTCGATCCTTCATATAGGGAGATCTCAAATTCGCCTGACCGCACGTTCCATGTATCATATACTTCTCCACCAACTGGTACATCTTTCGATCGTTTACTTCGTCAGGATTTTCAGCACAGATGATCCTATCAATTTCTTCTGGGTTATTGGTCTTATCGTTATTATGAAACCATAATAAAATATGTGCATGCGGTAGACCTCGTTTCTGAAATTCAATTAAGCATACATCTGCATAGAAAATATAAACATATGGTATTAAAAAAATATGCATTAATTTAGTTAAGGAAGCAATTAGTAGTTAAACTCACACATGAGCAAATTCTTTAATTTATATGAATGAAGTAAATGTATAATTATAAACTGAGATCTAATTAAATACTTACATGTTGTAATACGTCTGAATATACAACCTTTCTTGATTTCTGTCATCATACTATTGAGCTTCATCTTGAACACACGACAAAGAATGTCTGGCCGATCCTCCGGCCTGAGATTTGTATCTTTCAACGCCCTTTGTATTTCTGGCCATTGAGGATTGCATGTGATGACAATGAAGAGGGTTGTAGATCCAATCCAGTTACATATTTGGAGAGCATCAACGAAGTTGTTAAACATATACCTTGGACCTGCGGTGAACGACCCTGAAATTATAATGCGTTGTCCAACTGATTTACCCTCAGTGTCTCCTTTAAAAATATTTTCTTCGATACCCTTGTACATGTCAACCCTAAGTTGATCTTGATTGAACCTTATGAAATTCAACCTCTGTGACTCTACCATCGAAAATCCATCAACACAGAACTGCTGAAATAACTTCTTGAAATGCAAAAGTAACAAATGTTATCAACGCCGTTTCTGGATTAGATATGCGAAGAACTCTCGCATGCTTACCTTCCTCCATTTTCTATTATCAACAAGCGAAGATTCTCTCAAACAGATATCGTCTCGATAATCATCTTCCCTGTAAGGAAATAAAAGAGGATACTGTAGAGGCAAGTAAAGAGGATGGAGCTCACTGATTCGTTGAAGATTATTTGAGCGTGTCTCAGCTACAATATCCCTAAACGCATGTAACGAATCCAATACAATGCAATTGACCTGCTATTTTGTACAATGATTATACAAAATAAGTAAAACGTTACCAAAATAATACAAATATAAATATTTAATGACATAAAATCATTCTACAATAAATTACCTTGATAAAAATATTGAGTGGAGCCCGTAGCAAGTTTCTAGTACAATGCAAATTAGCCTACAAATGAGGAATGCCAAAACATATAAGTTATACAAAATAAAGGTTATTATGTAAAATTGTAAAAAAAAATTATATAGTTACCTTCATATATGCCGAAAAACATCCTTGTACCACATTATTTGTAGTTGGTTGTATCGCTAGATTCCGACGTGATCAAAATCCTTATGCCACTTTAACTATTAACTCTCGAGAGTGCGACATAGAGTTGTCCATGACTGAAAACATGTCTGAGCAAGTGCAGTACGACATGGGAAAGAGTTTGTCTTTAACTTTTATTGATTGTTATTGCAAAGGAAACCATCACCGAAGACTGACATTGCTAAAATTTAATAAACGATGTAGAGTTGGACTGTACCAATGTCATTTGAGCAATGAACGTACACTATATGGTCAACATGTTTATCGGGTAGTGTCATGCATTTGAGAATGTGTTTTCCCATATTAATAACCTGAAGCCTAGTTCCACTGCACGATCCTCTAGCCTGATCAATATTTTTGATGAGCATAACGGGAATACATCTTTTCAATGCAACCTAGGTGGAATTCTGGAGCACGATATGGTGTTGAGGAACTCGGATCTATGATATTAACTCCTCATTGTACACACTATCGGAATTCAAATAAACCTTCTCTTCTCCAGTTATGAGCGACAAAAAAAAAGATCATTCACAAAACCGACACTTTCATTAGTGTTAAGTGTATATTTTTACACTTTATCATATCTTTTTATTTGAGCTTTTGGTGTGTTTTAACGATAATTGGTGCTTAAAAAGTTGATTTATTGTATTTTAGGTACAAATTGAAGAATTGGAAAAGTATGGGGTCAAAACTGCAATTTTGGAGAAAAAGTGGGCCAAAAGTGAAAAAATCAAAATTCTGAAGAAACAAGGCTCGGACCCCCGTCCCAGATTTAGTGCAATTTATGGGACCCCCGTCCGAGATTCCGAAATTGCGCAGTAAAGGGATTTTAATTGCACAAGGAAACTGCCTTCTTCCCCAAGTTCTTCACCCTATATAAGACCAAGCCAAGCACACAATTAGGCAATCTTTTTACGCAATTTCAAGAGCAACAAAGCAATAACGAAGACGAAGAATTCGAAGACTCCAAGCAAAGATTTATCGTCTATGATTTATTTTATTTGCGTTTTTGCTTTAATCATGAGTAGCTAAATTTCTTATTTCTAGGATTTTATTTGGAACCCTATGTGGGATTTATGAACCCAATTCTATGATTTTATGCAAGTTTTAATTCCGGATTATTTCTTCTACTTGTTTTATTAAGTTCATGAAACTGGCCACTTTATGCACTTTTATGTTATTGTTAATCGCATGAATCGGAAGATCGGGTTAATAATTAGAACTGTGGTAGAAGAGCCTTTGTGGTATTAACATAGGAATATAGTTAATCTCTTAGGTAGCCATTATTGAGATTTGTGCTTAATGCTGTGTTCTAGAATTAATTGCATAGGAATATAGTAATCGAATCTAGAGTATTAGAATCGTAATACACGCGGAAGCGGGTTATGATTATTTTAGCATCTCAGGTTAATAATCCGGGTTAATTGCTTGCATAATTGAAGGAATTGGGGGAATAATAATCACATAGGGGGAAGAATAAAATCCTAGGCTCGTTTACTCTATAAATCTTCGTGTTTAAATTGCTTTCTTGTTTTTGTCTTTTTAATTGATTTAGTTTAATTTAGTTTATTAATCATCTTTCGACTGTGTAGGGTGGGCTTGATTATAATTGGTAGAATTTAGCTTCTAGGATTAGATAATTAAATATTCCCTGTGGGTTCGATATCCGGACTTAATTGTCCACTATATTACTTGTACGATACGTGCACTTGCGTGTACGTTTTCGCCCAACAATTAGCCGATGCAATAATTGTTATGGCCTCAAAGTACTCAGGATTGAACATGTTGCTCACCATATCCAGGTAAACAAACTCTATAAGATCAAAAAATGGATCTGCAGAATCACGGATAAGCATGTCATCATTTTAATTTTAATTTCAAAATTGTTTTATTAGTATTAGTCTTAGTCATAATCATCATACTAATACTAATATTAATATTAATATTAATACTAATACTAATACTATTACAACTACTTATACTAATATTAATACTAATACTAATACCAATACTAATACTAATACTAATGCTACGACTAATACTAATACTTTAATGCTAATATTAATGTACTAATGCCAATACTAATGTACTGATACTAAAACCAATATCAATACAAATATCAATACCAAAACCAATACTAATACCAATACAAATATCAATACCAATTGTATTATTAGTATTAATCTTAATCATATTCCTCATACTAATACTAATACTAATACTAATACTAACACTAATACTAACACTAAAATTAATATTATTACTAATACTAATATTAATACTACTACTAATGTTAATACGTTAATTCTAATATTAATGTACTAATGCTAATCTGATAATAATACTATTACTATTAGTAATACTAATGCTACTGATAATCCTAATATGGTAATGTTAATGTTAATACCATTGGCAATATCAATTATAAACTTAATCATAATCCTAATGCTAGTGTTAATGCTAATCCTAATCCAAATATGTTAATACTAATATCAATCCTAATATGCTATTATTAGCATTAATCCTAATACACTAATGCTAATATATTAATGCTAATTCTACTTCTACTTCTAATGCTAATGGTAATTCTAACCCTAACACTAATGCTAATGCTAATCATAACCAAAATTACAATCCTAATATTAATTCTAATCATAATTATAATCATAATCTTAATCTTAATCATAATCTATAGTCCTAATCATAATGCTAATCTTAATTTTAATGCTAATTTCATTCATAATAATAATACTAATCATAGTTCTTATCCTAAAAATACACATATGCTAATGCTAACGCTAATCTTAATACTAATTATATTATGCTAATGTTAATGCTAATCCTAATCCGAATCCTAATTCTAATTATAATGCTAATATTAATACTAATTCTACTAATTCTAGTCATAATGCTAATCATAATACTAATATTCATACTAATAGTAAAATCCTAATGTACCTAATGCTAATGTTAATCCTAATGCTAACATTAATACTAATACTAATATTAATACTTATATGATAATGCTAATTCTAATTTTAATATGCTAATGCTAATATGCGGCTTAATCCCACTTTGCACCCTTGAAATATGTCATTTTGGCACTTTGCACCCTCGAAATAAATTAATAGTACTTTGCACCCTCGAAACATAATAAATCATGCATAATGCATCCCAAATGAATGTTTAAAGCTAATAAATGTAATTTAATATTTTTAGTGGTAGTTTTTAGGATGACAAATGTCAAATAATTTTTTTTATTCATCAATCATTTTGAAACTATAAAGTGCATAAATAAAAATACATCTCATCAACTTATTTAAAAATTATATTTTGTATCCCAATAAAATATTTTTAAAAAAAAAAGAATCCTTCATCTAATCGTTATCAAGTTATCTGAAAATCATATTTTTTTTCCAAATATTTTTACTTCATATTTCCACCAGTTACAATAAAAAAATCCATCAATCGAATAATTTAGTGATAAAATTTTATTTTAGTTTATTTTGTAAGAAAATATAGTTTTTTCCAATGATCAGGTGTTTTTTTTCCCGCATTTTCTGCGCTCGAAATTAGGTTGGAGGTTGAAGAAAATAATAATTTATGTATTATTTTGCATCCCTGATAAAAAAAAAACAATAAAAAAAATTTCCTTCATTATTCAGTTCAGGGTGCATTGTGAATAATTTATTGTGTTTTGAGAGTGCAAAGTGCTATTATTGTTTTTCAAGGGTGCAAAGTGCTATTATCGTTTTTCAAGGGTGCAAAGTGCCAAAAGGCTCAATTTCAAGGGTGCAAAGTGGAATTAAGCCGCTAATATACTAATGTTGATCGTAATTCCAATTCTACTGCTAATGCTTATGCTAATCATAAGCATAATCCTAATGTTGATGCTAATCGATCTAAATATGCTAATGCTAATGATAATATTAATGCTAATACTAATATTAATTCTAATACTAATCCTAATTTTAATGTTAATTTTAATTCCAATCATAATCCAAATACTAATGCTAATATTAATCCTAATCGTAATCCTAATGTTGTTGCTAATTCTAATTCTAATACTAATCATACTCTTAATCCTAATACTAATCTTAATCCATATAGGAATACTAATACTAATATGAATTCTAATTTTAATCCTAATTATCATTCTATTACTAATACTAATCCTAATTCCAGTATTAATCCTAATATACTAATGATTATCCTAGTATGCTAATGTTAATCATAATATATTTATGTTAGTATTCTAATATTAATCGTAATCCTACTACTAATCCTAATTTTCATATTAATCGTAATATACTAATGCTAATGATAATACTAATGTTAATCATAATCTTAATCCTAATGCAAATCCTTATTATTATCAAAACCGTAATTCTAATCCTAATGCTAGTGTTAAGTATAATATTAAAACTTAATTCTAATCATATACAAATATTAATTATACTACTACTACCAACACTAATACTAACACTAACACGTAACATTAACAGTAGCACTAACACTAACACAAATATTTGTACTAATACTAAAAATACTAATACTAATTATACTATTATTTATACTAATATTAATATAATACTAATATTAATACTAAAACTAATATTAATACTGATACTGATACTAATATTAATCCTAATATTGATAATAATTCTAATACTTAATAGTAATACTTATACTAATATTATTACCATTACAGTATTACTACTGCGCATACCATTACTAATATTATAACTCATATTAATATTAATTCTAATCCTAATACTAATTGTAATGACGACTCTATTCATAATCCTGATCATAATACTAATACAAATACAAATAGGAATACCAATGGTAATACTAACCTAATTATAATACTAATACTAATATTAATATTAATCACAAT